>NW_020204331.1:0-8861 GCF_001531365.2 Cynara cardunculus var. scolymus
TTTACCCGACTTTGTGTCAAGGGAATATTTGGACGGCACCCTAAAGACTGTTCAAGAAAATTTTGACGCACAAATTGCGAGTCTGAAGAGATTGCTTAAGGGGAAAGAGCAAGTAGTTGAAGAGCCACCTTCTGCGCCATCACCACCACCTGTACCACAACCATCTGTACCAGAATTATCGGTGGATGAGCTGAAATCATTACTCTATGCTAAGTTTATGGCTGCTCAAAGTGAAGATGTTGAAGATGCAGACTTGGTTGGCCTTCTTCGTCAACAAATTGATGTTAACCCAGTAATTAGAGCCTCAGAGTTTTTGAYTTTTCAGGATGTGATGAGTGATAAACTTTCTAAAGTGAGTCACTTRATTACTTCAAATACCCAAGATATAAAACGTTCAATAGATGTTCTTGCCAAAAGAGTGTCTATACTTGAAGAATCTTGCAAGTCTCAAGCCGAATCTCTTAAACGAAGGCATGACGATCAGGATGATCCTGATAGTCATGAGGGGGAGAAGAAAAGGCAGAGATTGGCTGAGACATCTCATCAAAGTGCAAGAGTGGGTGAAGAATCAATTCCTCAAGATGAAAACGTTGAATGTTCTGCTCCGGAGACTGCAAGGGAAAGAAGAAATGAGGCTATTGTGCTTATAGATGAAGAAGTGGTGACAAGTCCAATGATCGAGCCAATGGTTGAAAAGCCGGCGGACTCCACTGTAGAAACAAGGCTGCTTATGGACTTGTCAGCCAATGTAGGTTTCAACAGTATATTTACATCTTCTTTGGGTGGAGAGCAGGATTTTGGAGAAGATGTGGAGAATGTTGATGAAACTACTGGACTATACTTTGATTTTGAAGATGATATAGAAGAAGAAGAGTCAGAGTTTCCTATTCAAGGTGATCCACAGTCTACTCCAGAATTTTTAACTGCTGATCTACCTACTGTGCCAGAATCGAGTACTCCAAAGCCAACTGTTGATCCTACAGAGATTTTTACAAAGAATTACATTCCATTCCACATCAGAGCAAATTATTTCGGTTATGATCGAGATCGAATCCGAGAGTCGTATCTTGAAGATATCTATTTTGGTATTTTCATTCGTCACAGGAAGCTTATAAGTGGTGACAGAGTTTTGGGAATCCACAAAAAGCCTAAGGAATTCAKAACAKAGTATAGACRTTTGCTGAAGTCTAAATGCCAGCCAATCAGTCAAGTACGTACCAAGCACAGAATTGTGTCTATAAAACAGATAGATGCTCAGAGACTCCGTAAAATTTGGTATCCTGTTTTTACTGTCACAAGACAGGATGGCCAAATTTGGAGATTTAGTGAAGCTGATTTCTCTAAYATGWACTTAGATGATTTGGAGTATTTGTATTTCGAACTCAAAAACAGCAGATCAAAAAAGAAGGAGAACTTGTAGCACTGGAGGCAATTAAAAGATTCATCAGAAGTCAAGTCAAGTTATCTATGGTTATCGATGTTCAAATGGGTCTTGAGGATAGCCAGAAAATTATCAATCTCAAAAGACCTAATCAAGAGCTTGAAGACATTGATGGTTACCCAGTATACATGGTTCTTGAAAATCCTGAGTTCGGAGTTACTTATTTTGCTCAACTCCAGAAGAAGAAGTTTATGAGATTCAGTGAACTAAATAAATACTCTGATGGTAYTATCAGRTTGGTGAAAAGGGCATTAGACTCAAAGCTGGTGAGTAATGAAAAGGCTGTGGAATCTGAGCGAATGAATGCCAAAGAAAGATATCTGCTCGTCAATGCTATCAATCTGCTCGAAGAAAAAATTCAATACCGAAATGCTCTGAGAAGGTTTGAGAAGATTCTTGGACTGCGCAAAACGAAATTTACAAGAGTCCAAACTTGAATCCAAAGGGGGGGAATGTTGGGTTCAAGATTAGAGCTAAAATGTTGTATTCAAGTTTCTCCATTTACTTAGCTTTATTGTAATTAGTTTAGCTTCATTTTCCTTAGTATAAATATTCTTTCCTTTGTAATTGTAATTACACATTGATTACATCATTAATTAGAAAAAAGGTGATTTGACAGCAAAGTAATTCTCTCTCTCCAATCTATATTGAATTCATATTTGTTCTTGAGATTTGATGAAGATTATTTCAAGATTTGTATGAAATATGGACTTATCAATAAGTACCAGGAGGTCTCAAGTTCTAATTTAAGTAGGAATAAAAATCCCTTTGTGGCTAAGGAGGTTCAAATGCGGTGACTCCAGGCTATCTGCAAAGCAGGTGGTCACCCTAGGATTAGTCGGCTCGCAGAGCGGGTTGGATATCCAAGTTAATCAAAAAAAATAATCAATTTACTTCTGAAGACTCTGATGCTGAAGATGATGCTGATGATGAACAAGTGTCTGATGATAATAATGATTATGATGACAATGACATGGATGATGTTGAACTCATTTTGTGTCACATCGGATTTTACATCCCGAGATGGAGTTTGATTTTGATGACTCTCTACCTAAGTTTGATTCCAATGCTGAAATTTAAGAATCAATTGGTGATATAAGGAGTTCTGAAGGAGCTATAGTTGAAAATTCTTAGAGGTTGTGTGACAGGGAAGTAGAAGAACATGGTGAGCGTATGACATCATATAAGAATATCAAATCCCTCTTCAAATGTTTAGGAGAATACGGGTAGTCACATCTACTATTAGTTCTCATGTGTTGAGTTCTAGTATTGAAGAGGCCATAGTGCACCCAACTATGCAATTACACACCCCTCCATGCCACTCAGACATCTCCCAACAGATGTTCGTTTCAACTTCTCATGGGGAAATATCACAAAATTTATTCAGTTCTCACTCGAAGGATTTGAATACTGAAACTACTTGACATCTGCCCCAGTCTACGACCTCACCTCTATGCACTTCGAGTCTTGATCCCTCAACATCCTTTACTACACACTTTTTTGGAACATCTGCTACTGTTGGGTCATTGACCAACATCTTCCCAAATCAAACGTGGTGATGGCTGCTACTTTATAAGGAAATAAGTTGCACCTTCTCCATCAGCAATTGCTTTTGGCGTAATGGTAAGCGCTTGGATCCTAACATGTGGTATTAGAGTAGGTCACGGGTTCGAATCCCGTAGTGTGCATAATAATGCCAAAGGCATGCTATACAATCATTGTCTTCTACGGAAGATCTTGTTAGTGCTGGAAACTGTTGGGGGCAATAGTTGGGTTATTGACCAACATCTTCCTAAATCGAAACATGATGTTGGCAGCTAAGCTATAAGGGAATAAATTGTGCCTTCTCCATCATCAATTGCTTATGGCGTAGTGGTTAGCGCTTGGATCCTCACAGTTTCTCAACCTCTAGTTCTTTGTGAACTAGACGGAATGACCAAAGTAGAGTCAGTTAGTGATCTTCTACGAGGAACAATCAGAAGTCCTACCAATGTTAATGATATTCCAGAATTAAATGTAGGCACAACCATTGATTCAACTGTTGTTACAACTAGTAACCTAAGTGTTACATTACCAAAATTTATGTCAAGGGAATACTTGGATGGCATCCTAAAGGATATTCAAAATTCATTCATGGAGGAGATAACAGGAATCAAATCATTGTTGAAGGGAAAACAAAAGGTAGTTGAAGAAGATCCAATTCCATCACCACCACCTCAACCTTTTCCAGAAAATAGATTTATCGGTGGATGAGCTCAAATCGATGTTATATGCTAAGTTACTTACTTAAACTAGCATGGACTCATCAGATGTAGATCTACTTGCTATGCTTAGACTTTCAGTGGAAGAATCACCCCAACCTGTCAATGCCTTAGAGTTTCATTCTTTTCAAAACAATGTTGTTTCTACCTTGTCAAAGCTTGACTCAACCATTTCCTCTTCTACCCAGAAAATTCAAGAATCTCTAAATGTATTATCTGAAAGAGTATCTATCTTGGAAAATACTTACAAAGCTCATGCCACCTCACTTAAACAAAGACATGATGATCAGGATGATCTCGATCACCTTGAGGGGGAGAAAAAAAGATAGAGAGTGGCTGAGTCTTTTGAATTTTTAGGAGATGAGTTTGAAGAGAATGTTTTTGCTGATGAGAACATTGAAAATATTGGTGCAAGGGAGGCAGGCAGGGAGATTGTTTTGTATGTAAACCCTGAAATAGAACCAACAGTTGAAAATCCTGAGGTGTCTACAGAAGTGATAAGGCAGTTAATGGGTAATTCTATTGAAGTAATTGATGTTGATTCTTATTAAGAAGGTGAAAATAGAGATTTCTTTATCAAACTTAAAGGAGACGTTGACTCAAATGATTTGGTGTTTGACTTTGAAGTTGATATGGAAAATCATGAGTTAGAATTCTCATTTCCTGATATACCTATCTTGGAAAATACTTACAAAGCTCATGCCACCTCACTTAAACAAAGACATGATGAATAGGATGATCTCGATCACCTTGAGGGGAGAACAAAAGATATTGAGTGGCTGAGTCTTTTGAATTTTTAGGAGATGAGTTTGAAGAGAATGTTTCTGCTGATGAGAACATTGAAAATATTGGTGCAAGGGAGACAGGCAGGGAGATTGTTTTGTATGTAAACCCAAAAATAGAACCAACAGTTGAAAATCTTGAGGTGTCTACAGAAGTGATAAGGCAGTTAATGGGTAATTCTATTGAAGTAATTGATGTTGATTCTAATTCAGAAGGTGAAAATAGATATTTATTTATCAAACTTAAAGGAGACGCTGACTCAGATGATTTGGTGTTTGACTTTGAAGTTGATATGGAAGATCATGAGTTAGAATTCCCATTTCCTGATATACCTACACAAGTACCCAAACCTGAACCTGAACCTCAACCATCTGCTAATCCTTCTACAACATCTCAACCCCGTGTACCTGAAACTATTCCTCCTTCTCGAAGAACCTATACTCCGATGGCTGAAAAACTTCTAGCTAAAAGTTGGGATAGAACAAGGGTTAAAGAAGATTTCTTAGAAGATGTTTACAGACAGATCTTTGTTGACAATCTGAGAGACATGTATATTGAGAAAGTGTTGGGAATTAGAAGAGAAAGTAATGCATATAAACAAGAATACAAGTACTTCATGCAAGCTAAAAGCAGACCCGTTCATCATGTCAAGACTAGTCGTAGAATTGTTTCTATAAAGAAGGTTTATGCCAAACAGTTGTACAAGTTTTGGTATCCAGTCTTCTATGCCATTCATCAAGATGGTCGTGAATGGAGTTTTTGTGAAGCAGACTTTCCTAATCTGAATCTACAAGACTTGGACTTTATGTATCATCAATTAAGGAATCAAACTATTAGAATGGAAGGTGATGTCAAGTATCTTCGGAAATTGATATTCAAATGGGCTTGGAGAGTAATCAGAAGAATGTAAACATGCTGAAACCCAATCAAGATCTTTAAGATGTTGATGGATATCCTCTATTTATGATTCTTGAAGATCCTGATTTTGGAGTGGTGTATAAAAATTTGGAGGAGGCAAAAATATTTTTGAGATTTTTTGAACTGTGAAAGTACTTTGATGGTACAATTAAAGTTATCAAAAGATAGTTGGATTCTAGAAGATGGAATGATGATAAAGTTGTTGGGTCTGAAAGACGTAATATGAAAGAAAGGTTTCTACTAGTCAAGGCTTTACGGATGATTGATGAAAAGCTAGAGTATAGAAATTGACTGAGAAGATTGGAAGCACATCTTGGATTAAGAAGAACAAGATTTACATGATGCTGAAGTTTGAATCGAAAAGGGGAGAATGTTAAGTTATAATTTCATGTTGTATTCAAGGATTTTTCTTGTAAATATCCTTTGGGTATAAATAGTTAGCTTGAATTTGTTTTTATATCTCTTGTAGAACTCTTGCATTCATTTGTAACGTTTGAAGAGAATATAACTTTAAGCTTACCAAGATTCTCTCTCTACATTTCTACAATTTGCCATTGTTGAATTCTTGAATTCTTGTTAATATATTGATTGAATGATTAATCTGGGATTATCAAATATCGGAAAATTGCATAAAAATTTAAAAATTACTCCATATTTAACTCATTTTAAAGATACAGAAAAAAAAAACTTTTTTAGATTCGTAATTTAAAAAATAAAATACATTTTTAATGTAATTTTAGTTAAAATTATCCTTAATTAATTAATATAATATATGTATAAAATGAAAATGAAATTGTAGGAAAGGAATAAATTAGAAAAGTACCCGCTCTACAATCGGCGTGGTTAAAAGACAAACCACAAGAACGAAAATCATAATTTAATCTAGGATCTAATAAAACAAAAAAGGGGAAAATACAAAAAAATATTAACTAACCTTTTTAACTAATTAGTCAAGGGATCAAAAGTGAAATTAAATGGCAACCACAGTGATCAAAATTATAATATATATATATATATATATATATTAAAGGAGAAACCACTATGTATGACATGACTTCTTCTAAAGGCTAGGAGCTCCTTTATATATTTTTTTTATTATTTTAGTTTTTAAAATACTAATTAAGTTAAAGACTTTTATGCCCCTATAGACAAATTGTATGTTTCAATGAGATTTTTTGGTCATTTTTCATTCAATTTAAGTTTAATCTCCCAACTATTCAACTTCTTGATAGACATTTGCTTTATTGTTTGTTGCAATTGATTTACTTTCTTCAACTCCTCATCTCTGCATCTCGTCATCCTTTTATTTCTCAATATCTTCCTCTCCATTTAGTTTTGGCATTATTGCTATCAAGAAAATATCGATTATGTTCTTCAAAACATTCATACACACCCAAGTTCAACCAAGACTATGTCATAGCAGAAGATTAGTCGGTGAAATGGTATTGAGATTCATGTATGAACGGATAATAACATACAAATTAAAGTAATATGTTGATAATTAGCAAACCAATGTTGTTTATGGTTTCGAAAAAAATAAAGGATTATCACATATAATTTTCTAGAAAAAAGTTGCATAAAATAGTACATGAAAAATGAATTCACATCTTTTAATAATTAGAACCATGTACTCAACCCCGTTTGACTTTTTCAGTTCAAGATAAATGCATTTGCAAAAATCAAAAAGTTCACAAAATTGAAAATTGCATTTACCTACATAGTTGAACCTTATTCAAGAAAAAAATATAAATGGTACTTGAATTAAAAGAGCTCCCTATTTTGCTAGAAAACATGTCAACCAAGAGAGATCGATATAATTAGCTATATAACGTATTTTATTTGATTTTGAATGCATATTTTTTTTATCCTCTCAGTGATTTGATGATAATCCCTTTTACCTTATTCGAAGTATTATTGTTTCTGTCGTTCAGTTCCAGCGATAGTCATTGAATCTGTTCAGTGATCATTGAGAACATGTAATGTAAATCCATCAGTGACAACGATACTTCAAGAAGACAAAACTCACACCAAAGAACCTTTAACGAAAGTCGAAGACTAAAAATGAAGATTAGAGACTCGGGAGTTCGTGATCTGAAGCAGCATTCAGTTATTATAACCTTGTCTACATACGTGTGAAGATTGCTCAAGCCTCAACGAATGCTAAAGAGACCTTCAGGGTTATTCCAGTATTCAGCAATCAAAAGAAGTTTGTTGAGTAAGATTGCTTTTGTCTTGTCCTTCCACACACAAAGTACAAACCCATACCCTTTATAGAGTTTCGTACGTTACGGAGTCGATTAGTTGACTCTATTTGATAATCAGATCTTGGTTGTCACCTGAGGAAACTTATACATGATTATTTGTTAATAATTATATGACAACATGATAAATTGTTATATTTGATCATGTTAATTTGTGAATTGAGTATGTATTAAATATGAGGGTATAATTATATACATAATTCAATACATGCATTGGTGTGTATGTGTATATAATTTTATATACATGCATAAATTGATTATTTGATGGGAATAAATGTATATATGTATATACATATTGAGTTTATGTGCATCCATGTGGGGTTAGGAGAGGAGGAGGCTGTAATAGCCGACTTTCCTGAAAAGGAAAGAATAAAAGGAGGGGTTGGGCTCTCTTCATTCTTTTTACCATCTCTGGAACTCAAGTAAGCGATTTAAGTGAAACAAGAGTTGATCGGATTGCTTATTTTATCTGAATTCTTGAAGTTATTTTCAAATGGGTCTTCAAAAGGTGAGTGATTCTTACTAGTTTTTAACTCTTCATAATTGTATAATTGAGTATAGAATTTTACTTTTTTATTTTACTTTTTTTATTTAAAAGTTATCACTGGAGTGTTGTCCAGATTAGTCTTAAACCGGACAAGTGTTATGCGGATTAGCCTTAAACTGGTCAAGGCATAAGCGGTTTAGCTATAAACTGGAAAAGGGTTGGGCGATTTAAACCCTAAACCAGTTAACGCTTAAGCGATTTATAAATAAACCGCTTGGTGAGTATTGTTTGGATTAGACTTAAATCGAGGAAGTGTCAAGCGGTTTAGTCTTAAACCAAACAAGTGTTGAGCGATTTACGATGATTGAGTTTATACCAAGTATTTTGAACGAAGAAGTAGGAATACGACTAAATGGTGACCGGATTGTTTTAAATCGGACAAGCTTTAGGCAATCTGTTGTCCGGACTTGTTATCCGGACAAAAGTGTTGAAATTTATTCCAAGTGTTAAATCGGACAAGCCTTGAGCAATATGTTGTCCAGACTTGGTAAACCGGCCAAGACTTGACCGGAGATGAAATCCGGCCAAGTCATGTTGACCGGATTTGTGTTATACCTTGTACTTGATTGATAAAAATTGTTATTTTATCATAAAATGGGAATTTTGATATAGATGATTTTGAATTGATAATAATTCCATTGACTGCGGTC
>NW_020204331.1:9081-12411 GCF_001531365.2 Cynara cardunculus var. scolymus
GGCATTTGTATGTGTGTTATATGATATAACTCTTTCTATTATATCCCTTAAGATTACCATGGTTTGGATCTTTATTTCTTTGTGATTTAAAGATTTAGGATCAAGGTTTTTATTGGAAATCGTAGTTTGTATGTTATTGAGCAGAAAATAACAGGT
This sequence comes from Cynara cardunculus var. scolymus, assembly GCF_001531365.2. NCBI lineage: Eukaryota > Viridiplantae > Streptophyta > Magnoliopsida > Asterales > Asteraceae > Cynara > Cynara cardunculus. The sequence goes on from NW_020204331.1 coordinate 9,238, forward strand.
TTGGCCTGAATCTTTAAATAAACCTTGTTTGATTAGAAAATGTTTAAAAGTGGCATTATATGAAACCTGGTTGATTCAAAGGTATGTTATTTGAATAGTTGAATGCTTGGTTTGAAAAGGGGAAGGAACTGGTAATATGCCCCCATTTGTTCATGCTTGGTAACTCACTAGACCTTTTGGTCTAACCCTCGTTTTGTGATTTTAACTATGTATTGCAGGAGGTACGGACGGTAAGGGGAAGGGGAAAATATGATACTTTCCTAATTGCTTATCTTCATGAAGAATTGTTTATAATGTATAGTTTTGATTGATGTACGATAATTAGTACAAGAAATGTATTTTGAATTTTTGAACCATGTATTATGTATGGTCAATTCTTGTACTATGGGACCTAAGTGGTGTATAAACATGTATTTCTTCCGTCTGAAGTATATGTTACATGCAATGTGTGATATGGGGTGTTACACTCTACTACCCACCAACTCCATGAAAGGATATCTGCTCATGAATAGACTTTTGTACTATTCAATGTGGCAAAGGACAAGTATTTCTCTAAAGGCTTGATGCGTGTTCAATTGCATTAAATGTGCATTTAATGCAATGGGTATAAATAGATGTATTCTTCTCCATGTAAAAATACTATTGAACCCTAATTCTTATGTGCATACATGAAAGAACACATGTTAAACCCCACAATGCAAAATGTAAAAAGTAATGAAAAACAAACAAGTAATGAAGAACCAAAAGACCAATGAAGACATCAAGGCAGAAACGACCAAGTCTGGATTCGACCATTGGATCGATGGACAGACTACCTAGAGGATCGATGGAAAGAACAACCAGAGAACCTATGGACGAAGTTAGACCATTGGATCGATGGAAAGACCAACCAGAGGATCGATGAACATTGGACCGATGGACGAAGTTCAACCAGAGGACCAATGGACGATGCGTTCTCATCGATGCTCTGGACAGACAAACACTTAGAAGATTTTCTAAGTATTCATCCAAGCATGCAATGAAGATTTGAAGATAAGGACGAATTCATCACATTGATAATGACAGCTGAAGATGACAAATCAACAGTTGGAATTATAGTTTATCTTGTTAATAATGCTTATCCATGTAAAAGATAAACTTTATCTATTAGCTAGACTATTTGCTAGAAAGTATCAATATATAGTTATCTTAGTATTAGCCATCTAGTATAAATAGATGATTAGGTCTATTGTAAAAAGCGCGCATGTGATAGAGAAAAAGTCTCCTTTACGTTTTTCATATCATTATTTATAGAGTAAAACCATTGAAGCTCAAAATTGTTCTTGAATGTTCTTATTTTATTTTTGAGTCTTCATAACTTTCTTCGTAAAATCACTATAATTTGGTTATTCATAACTAGATTATTAGTGTTATTGAGAGATCTGGGATCAATAATTGGTATCAGAGCCTATTGATTGATTATCCAATCAAACGATCATTTAAAATCTCTCAATATTTTAATCTTCTTTCTCATCAAAAGTTCTTTCTTCTTCTCAATATTTTTCAATGGCCAAGTGGAATTCAGCGTACAATGTTGGCTCCCTCACAAAGCCGCCAACTCTTCAAAGAGAGGAATATCCTCAATGGAAAATMAKAATGRTAAACTTTCTGGAGGGTATGGATAGGAATCTCCTGCGATCCATACAAGAGGGTCCTTACATCCCTCAAACTCTAGTTCCAAGAGTTCCAGGAACAAGTACCACAGCTGAAATTCCAGCATATTACATGCCAAAAGAWGAAAGAAATTGGGACGAAGATGATAAAGAAAGAGTCGAAACTGACAGAAAGGCCAAAAGATTGATAATCATGGCACTGCCCAATGAAATCTTTCAATCCGTTGATACATGCTCCACTGCGAAAGAACTATGGGACGAATTGGCAAGTCAACTGGAAGGAGGAGCAAAGACGAAGAAAAATCATAGAGCACAATGTCTCAACGATTACACCAACTTCAAAGCCCTCCCTGATGAACCCATAAAAAAGACCTATGACCGTTTCAACACATTGATAAATCAATGTCGAAGAAACGATATCATCAGAACCAAGAAAGAAAACAATGTTGTATTCCTGAAAAGTCTAGGCGATGAATGGACTCAGCTATCCATGTCTCTACAAGCAAACCAACACTTAGATGGCTGGTCTCTTCATCACGTTTATGGAACTTTTGCAGTGCAAGAAAGCAACATAATGAAGAAAAAGGTATCCATTGGAGGACCTCTTGCTCTTGCTGCCGATGAAATGGAAAAATCAAGGACTCCTGCCAAAGAACACAAGAAGAATGGCAAGAAAGCATTGCTGGTAGAATCAGAAACTGAAGAGGAAACTTCTGAATCGGATGATGATATTAAAGCTTTCACCAAATCATTGGCCTTGATTACAAAGCAATTCCAAAAGAAGTTCATCAGAAAACCCTACGAGCGAAAAGAGTTCAGAAGGGAAAAATTCCAGTCATCCTATGATAGAAAGCCATCTAAATTATATCAAAGGAACGAAGGAAGAGATGAAAGAGAAGAAAGGGACGAAAGAAGAGAAGAGAGAAGAGAAGAACGAAGAGAGGAAAGGAGAGAGGACAAGAAGAATGACCTTCGATRCTTCAGATGCGAAAAACTTGGTCATTTTTCCAAGGAATGCAAAGGACGTTTGATCAAGGATGCTGATTACTATAAGAACAAATACAAGTATAACTCAAGASAGCGAAGCTTGATGGCYGAAAARSAAAACTRGGTGTCCGACTCCTCATCAGATGATGAAGATAAGGCGCTCATCTGTCTAATGGCCACGTCCAATGCAGAATCCTCCTCCAACTATGATGACCAGGTATGTGAGTCTTATGAAACCAACTCTGTTCCATCAGAACTAGAGTTAAGCGTAATCCAGTATTCAGAAGATTTCTTGAAACTAAAAGAAAATTTAAGTTTTGGAAAATCTGAAAGAATAAAAGCGGAAAAAGAAGCAAGTTTCTACAAAAGAGAAACTATTCTTCTAACCGCAGAAAAAGAGGACTTAGCTAAAGAAAAGACTCGCATAAGCACTCTAAAGAAAACAGAAGAAGATAAACTTCTGGAATTGAACAAGCGTATAACTAAGGACCTAGAAAAGAAAACTAAGGCCTTAAAGGAATCTGAGGCAGAAAGA
>NW_020204332.1:0-1063 GCF_001531365.2 Cynara cardunculus var. scolymus
AAAAAAATACTAATCACAGACTCAAACGAAACATTAAAACGAGTCAAAATACATTCTAATCAAAGTCTAAACTCAGTTAAAARGAGATTAGAATACACTTATGACAAAATAACCAACCATGAATGAACATGAACACCATATATGAACATTAAAGAGATCAAATGAACGAATGGAGTAATGAGATATAGAAATCGAATCAAAAACCTGGATTAGGAGATGAAAACGAACACAAATGATGAATGATTTAGGTCCTCAAGTAGGATCAAGCAAACGATGCAGGCGGATTGACAAGCGGAGACGACGATGAACAGTATCGAGTAAAAAAAAAATAATACGAATAGTAAAACTGTAATTTATAGTCAACAAGTCAAACCGTTCAAAAAAAAAATAACCGCTCAAAGTTTAACCGGTATATGAATAAACCGTGTAAGAGGTGTCCGGTTTATGAAAAGAATAGAAAATGAAGTGTTAAACCGGATAAACAATGAATGAATACCGCTCAAGACACATCCGGTTTATATGAACACCGCTCAAGATTCGTTCGGTTTATATGAACACCGCTCAAGACTCGTCCGGTTTATATGAATACCGCTCAATGAAGAAACCTAAACGGTGTAAATATTAAACGGTTTAAGACTTAGAAAAAGAATGTGTTCAAACGGATTATAAATCCGCACAACCCTTGCAAAAGTAAATCTAATCTTGTCCGGATAAGAGTTCCTCATATAGCCTTTTGTCCGGATGTCTAATCTGGTCAACAAACCACTCAAGCTTTGTCCGGATTTAGACTAAACTGACCAAATACTAATTTTTCAAAACTCAATTACCTTTTAAAAATTAGATATTACTTAAAATACCTGTGAAAAAGAATAATGCATATTAGTTCAAACAGATAAATTTTACTCCCTCTAAAAATATGATCAGAAAAAAAAATTCATACTCCCCCTCAAATATAGATTTCCACAATCAAGAAATTTAAAATCAGATAAAAATTGAAACACTGAATTGTATTCATAAAAACAGATATTTGACAAAATGAATTTGAATTAAATACAATTCAATA
>NW_020204332.1:1418-9438 GCF_001531365.2 Cynara cardunculus var. scolymus
TTCCTGTCTAACATACAACCTGCATAATCTGCATCTGAATATGCTGTCAGTTCAAATCTAGTACCCTTGGGATACCAGAGTCCTAGATTAGCAGTCCCTTTGAGATAACGAAAAATGCGTTTAACAGCACTTAAATGGGACTCCTTGGGATTAGACTGATATCTGGCACAAAGATGTGTTGAAAACATTATATCTGGTCTACAAGAGGTCAAATACATTAAAGAACCTATCATGCCTCTATAAAGCTAAACTAATTACAATAAAGCTAAGTAAATGGAGAAATTTGAATACAACATTTTAGCACTAATCTTGAACCCAACACAAACACAAACTGAAAACAGAAGCTAATCAATTTTAACTTTAAAATGATCATAGCGACCTCAACCACTAATGGGAAAGGATAAAACGAAGCAAAAATACATGCATAAGAGCAAATTTCCAATAAAGAACAAATATATTTGTTGTTGGATGGGAATTTTGATTTTACATCTATTTATAAGGATGATTATGGTTTTTCTTTTTCCTATAACAATGCTTTTCAAATAAAAATAATTAAGAAAAACTTTTATGCAAAAAATAAATAATACATCAAATCTCATCGGCAAAAATAAAAATCTATGTTAGGACATAGAAACAACGAGAATGCTATCGTTCATGTACTAAAATTTTTGTTATCCTCCGTTGGTACGTTTTTTCTCTTCTTGTTCCAAAATGATAAGAGCTTAGCTTAAGACAATCAGGTGATATCCAGCCAGCCCTTGTAACTTCTGTATTCTCTCTATGCGTACGTTGAATGGATCTTTGTCGTTTTTGTTGAAATATATTGTGAATTACCAATCTTGACTTTATGTCTATTTTGTCACGTTATTTGTAGATAAGGGTTGTAATTGACAAGGGGATTAAAGCTGAAGGGTTGATGGACTACGCCTCACTTCTGGTACCCATCACTTTTCCATTTTGAAAAGACTTTCATCAGGGCATGTTTTTTTTTGACCGGCGAAGAAAAGCGAAATATTATAAAAAGACTAGCAAGGCGCTAGCAAAGAGAGAGTACAGGCAAAAAACATGATATGGGGGAGTTACACCACTCTATCCAACTATTCAACAAAAAGCCTTTCTGAACCCTATTTTTAAAGCAGAAAAAAAAGAATACGCCTGAAGCTGGCCTGCGAGAAGAAAAGTCGAATTCATAGAGGAAGCTCGGAAAATTTTACGGTTGCGCAAGTTCCAGATAATCCAAAAGAACCTGTACACCACTCCGAGAAACGCCTTTTTAGACATGGAATTCCCAGCCACCTCCGAGCTACGGTCCAGAAGATTGTTAATCGAGTTCACCTGTCCTATATCCACTTTCCACCAAGTGCACAGGTCCTTGAGCAGCTTCCGTGATATCGAGCATCCTATGAACAAGTGTTCCTCATCTTCTTCGATACAATCACACAAAGGGCACAAAGAGGAGAGGCAAACTACACCTCTTTTTAAGAGATCATTTTTAGTCGGAAGCCGTTTGTGAAGCAGACGCCAAGCTAAAATGTTGATTTTTGCAGGAACCCAATTGACCCACCAAGAGGTTCGGAAGCTGACCTGAACTAACGAACGGTCATCGTAAGCGGCTCCCGTCGAGGAGACCGAGAAGGTGCCGTGAGGATCCAGACCCCATCGCCATGAAAAGTCGATCCCGTTTAGCCTTTGTTCCCTCAGGAACCAGTCTGCAAAAGGAAGGTTGAGTTTATGGAATTCCTTGTGGAATTTTATGATGTTCCTCCATAATCCCTGGAAACTGCCACATCTGGCCAGGTTATTCAGACCCCCATCCTCTCCGTGTAGAGCAGTTATAACCCGTCGCCAAATGTGATTATGCTTAGTTTTAAATCGCCACCACCATCATGCAAGAAGCGCTAGGTTGAGAGCTTTTAGACTACCAATCCCCAGACCGCCATCATCTTTATCCGCCATCGTGGTACTCCAACGGATCCATGATATCTTTCTCACACCTCCTTTATCACCCTAGAAGAACCTCGAGCGAATTGATTCAAGTTTGTTGATGATCGAAATAGGTGCCTTGAGGAGCGAGAGGAAATGCAGTCACAGGCTTCCTAAAACAGATTTGACCAGGACAAGACGACCACCATGAGAAAGGATTTTGGATTTCCAGGCTGATAATTTTTTGTTAAATTTTTCAACCAGAGGCGCCCAAGATTCAGCTTTATTGGAGCGACCCCCGATCGGCAAACTGAGGTATGTAAAGGGCAAAGTTGCAATCTACTAGCAACTAAAACTACTTCATCATAGTCAGCCCCCACACCCATTATATTACTTTTCTGCATGTTCACCTTCAGACCCGAAGACAGTTGGAAGCAACGCAACAACCGAACCAAATTAGTAGCATTCAATCTCGACCATTCACCCATGATCAAGACATCATCGGCAAATTGCAGTATCGATAATTCAGGCCCGGAGTTAGGAAGCTTGATACCTCTGAAGATACCATTCCGAGTGGCTTCCGACATGATGATATTGAGAGTTTCTGCAGCAAGTATGAAAAGGAGAGGGGGCAGGGGATCTCCTTGCCTTACCCCCCTTCTTAGAGGGAATTCTTGAGTCGGGGATCCATTGATGAGAACCACGACCGACGCCGAACTGACGCACCCTTTGATCCACGCCCTCCATTTCGCCCCAAACTGCATTCCCCTTTAAACATCCTCCAGAAAATCCCAAGACAAGGTATCAAAGGCTTTTTCGAAGTCAATTTTAAAAATCAAGGATTTGTGATTATATTTTTTTGCCCAAGATATTATCTCGCTGACGATAATGGGTCCATCTAGAATACTCCTTCCCTTGATAAAGGCCGATTGTTCGTTCCCGACAACCGAATCAATGACCATGCTTAATCGAGATGCCAAGATCTTAGCAATAATCTTATAAAAACAATTTATCAAGCTGATGGGCCGGTACTCCGAAAAGGAGCATGGAGATTCCGATTTGGGTATAAGCATGATGAAAGAGGCGTTACATCCGTCGTCTATGGAGGCAGTGGACTCAAAATATTTGACGGCCCGAAATAGGTCTTCCTTGATGACATCCCACTGTGATTGAATGAACGCAAAAGAGAATCCATCAGGCCCAGGAGCCTTGTCTGTTCCACATTCCCAAATGGCTTTCTTGACTTCCTCCAGGGAAATGTTTGATTCAAGAGAGCTCGCCTGTTCCGAAGAAAGATGTTTAAAATTATTGCACAAGAAAGGGGGTCGAATGACAGACCTGGATCGAAATCTCTCTGAGAAGAAATTGAAGGCCTCTTGTTTGACTTCCGAAGGATCCGTGACCCAGACCCCATTGGAGGATATGCCATGGATGAAATTACTCCTTCTGTTAGCATTGACGATCCCGTGAAAGAAACTCGAGTTTTCCTCCCCGTCCACTACCCATCTAAGACGCGCTTTCTGCTTGAGTTCCTTCACTTTATCCTCTTCCATAGCTTTAATTTTCATCAAAATGTCCTTTCTTGAAGAGATCTCTTCCATCGAGAGAGTGGTGTTTTCCGCCTTGATATTTAAAGAATCCAACGACCTTTTCAAGGAGTTCTCCTGTTCCGTCTTATCTTTGTTCACTCCTATCTTCCAAGATTTAATACGTAGCTTCATATTCTTAAGCTTACTCATAAAGTATTTGATAGGCGGGCAGTAGATGGGTGAAGGGGAGGAGTTCCATGAGTCACAGACCAGTAGATTGAAATCAGGTTGACCAAGCCACGAATTGAAAAACTTAAAGTAAGTAGGATCAAAATCCACCTTGTCGGATCTGAAGAGAATAGGGCAATGGTCCGAGAGATAGCGAAGAAGAATCTCAGCACTCGGCATGGGCCACTGAGATAGGAAATTGGAAGAGACAAGATACCTTTCTAGTTTACTGTGTTTCATCCCGTCAGCGCTCATCCTAGTAAATTTCCTTCCACCGCTCCTAACTTCAATAAGCCCCGAGTCTCGGATAAAATCGTTGAATCTGTTAGCACCCAGAAACGAGAACAAAGATCATTTTCTTTCATTGGTGTAGCGAACTTCGTTAAAATCGCCCATGATAACCCACACCGTATCCGATTTATCGATCATAATTTGCTCAATGGCCGACAAAAGTCTGAGTTTGGAGACCGAAGATTGCGGCGCGTAAATGTGGATGAATCCGCAAGGGGTACTAATCGACACCCATCTTCCCCAGACTGCGACAAAACCATCAAGGATAGCGAAATCATCCTTAATGAAAAAAGACGTATCCCAGATGGATAAAATACCCCCAGACATCCCTCTAGCTTTCGACGAAATAAAATCAAAAGAATCTTTACCCCAAACAGATTGGATGAATCGAAGATCTACCTCGTCCTTGAGATGCGATTTCTGAATGGCCAGGAAGATACCCCCCTAGAATTCAAAGAAAGAATAATCATTGATTAACATGAACATCCCCTGCAGAAGAAATTACCTTTCTAATTTCTGCTTCACAGCCGTTCATACAGAATCCGACCATATTACCGATTTCCATAGTATCCCTAACCTCCGACGCATAGACGGTTCCTCGCTGATTGAGTAGGCAGTCCGATCACGGGGGAATCCGGCGCGATCGACAGGGGAAGCTCTGAATAATCAGGTTCAACAAGAGGAGCCCTCTGATCTAAGTGAATTACTGAATCGAAAGCGGGAATAGTAGCCTTGGGTTTCCTTAAAAGAGCCTGTGAGAACACAGACGTTGGCTTCAGCGAAAAGAGGGGTCTAGAGGAGAACGGTCGCTTCCTAGGTGCGTTCTTGAGGATTTGATTAGGAAATGAGTGGCATCCCGAAAAGGAGTTTAGCTCATGGGAAGAATCTGTAGCGTCCTCGGGAAAGGAAGTAGCGTGACCCGGGTCTGATGCGAAGATCTCAGGATCTTGGCCCTTGTCGTCCAAGATTTGAGGTGGAACGTCATTCCCATCAGAATTAATAGACAAGGTGTTGGAGACACAATTGTCTTGAGAAATAGGAACCCCATTCATCTTACCATCTTCTCTTCATGACTCTTCTATATCCTCTTCTTCATCGGCAACTTGACTTCCCACGAAAGTTCCCGGCGACTTGAAACCGGAATGGTTATTAAGGAAAAAATTGTCATCTAGGAGTGGGTTCTCCGATCTATCTGAGAAATCCGTATCTGAAAAYGAATCCGCGATCGGTTTAAAGTGATCACAAAAGTCAGGGGCAATCTTGATCGATTCCGATAAGTCCTCTGAGATGCTGATGCGATATTCTCTGTTATCAAACACCACTGAGAAGGAATCGAGGATCCTATCTGGACRCTTCGTAATAATACCCACTCTCCCAAAAGCCAAGTTCAGGTTGTTATCATTACATTCCTCCGGTAGTATCACCTATCCCCAAGGTTTCACAATGCTGGAAAAGACGTCTGGCGACCAGGCGTGCGGGGGCACCACCGTGATAATGATGGAAGCAAAACGATCTGGAACGACAAATCCCTCAACCCAAGACTCGAGCGATTCGAACCAACAACTCCACAAGGCATGCGCATTGCTGAGAAAAGAGAAGGCAGCTTCCGACGAATCAAATTCCAGAAGCACATGCAGACCCCTTAGATACCTGATCTTAATACCGTCACATCCTCCGTCTTTCATAATGGTAGCGATACCCCAAAGAATCAAGGAGGATGCAACCTTACCCACCAAGGATCGACTCATCCGACGCTTAGACTCAGAAGAAGAACTGAACGATAGTCGGGGAGGAACAACGACTTTGGACGAGCCCCTAACTGCATCTGCGAAAGTTTTTGGCACGGAGACTTGTCGCTTATCCCCATGTAAAGGCTTGGCACTTCCGAAAATCCGAGGTGGGGCGTCCCTTACAAATCTTGCAATATTGGCATAAAGCTTTTGACCTCCAACCCACGTGTTATTGAGCTTACCTTCGAATCCTCTAGAGTCTGAAACTGCTAAGAACCTTGCGAATCCGAATCTGTTACCCTGATTGTTGCGTTTCTTAGCAATGTAAACATCAGCTGCTTTCCCAATCATAATAAAAATCTTCCATATGTCAGCCTCCTTGACATGATCTTGAAAGTTGGTGAAGTAAAAGTTGGTTGTCTTTCCTTTAAATAAGTCTCTCCTGATAACCTCAGATTGTTTGGAATCATTGAGCTGGTTCCTCCGCTGAAAATCTTGACGATAACTCTTCCTCCGGCGGTGACTAACCTGCTCCCATACTCCTTCTTCCACCATCCTCTCTCTATCAGAACCTAGAAACCGGGGTTCTGAATCAAAGAAAATATCACTCAACTGGCCCAAAAATCTCTCCCCCCAAAACGGAATACTCTTAGATCAACAAACTCTTCCTCTAGCACTAAAAAATTCTACCAAAGCCTCTCTAGATACTTTAACAAGAAAGTAAAGTCAACAGACAACACTCTGAGATAATCATACTACAATCTGGCAAAGAAGATACCAACCAAAAATTGGATTCTGGATTTGGCATTTAATCAAACACTTGGTGCTCAAGCTAAACCAACCATTTGGATCAAGTGTCACATAACTCACTTGCATAATTCCAAGAATATAAGGTGAAAAGATACTGCTCAAAAACATTAATAGAAATTGTTTTTAAATGCAAAGGCCGAAGACATAACAACTCACGAGCAAACCCTAAAACCCAAATCAATCGGTCTGTCGCCTCATCTTCTAAAGAATGAAGCAAAGAAGGAAAAGAATCTCTTGATTATAAGATACATGAACACAGAAACCCTAGATAAAGAATGTAATGAGAGAAGAGAGCTGATACACAAAACGAGCCAGCAGAGGAGGTGGATGAAGAACGTGAAGCGAGCAGCCCAGAATCCCTAAATCAAGCCGACAATGGCGGTGCGTCTCGACCTAGTACGGGAGTGGTCGGTTGTGGCCGGAGAAGTGGATGCAGGGTTGGGATTCGCCGGAGAAGGGGATGGAATTGGAGGTGGAATCGCCTAAAGTAGATGGTTTTATTTTCATCAGTGTATGTTTTTTATTTTTGGGTAAAGGGGACGGAACCCCGGCAAAATTTATTCAAAGAAGAAAGCAATACAAACTATGAGGGGCATACCCCAAGAGAAGTAAAAAATAAATGCCTGCCTAGAAAATGTTTAGGGAAAACACTAAGTAAAGGCCTAAGACTAGGAGCCAAATTGGCATTAAAAAGTCCACAAGCCCAAATGAACAAACTATCAAGAGAAACACCAGAGTAAGAAGCCCATCTCCAGAACTTTTGATCAACATGAACAGGCCCAATGGAGAGCCAATTATGAACCGGCGGTTACGAACCGGTTAGGGTATTTTAGGAATTCTTGGACCGGAACCGGTTACGCAACCGGTTATGGGCCCGGCCCGGCCCGGTCAACGAAAAAGTCAAACTAGCCGTTAGAAAGTCAAAGTTACCGGTTTTTCAGTCAAACTAGCCGTTAGTTACCGTTAGTTACCGTTATGACTGTTTTTTTTCATCTTCTTAGCTACCAAAACATGTATAAATAGAGATGGAAGTTCCTTAGTTAGTTACCAACTCTTCTCATCTTCAAAAACGCAAAAAACGCTATCAATTCTCGGTTTTTCGCTTCATTTTTTGAATTCGTTACATATTAATTTCTCGTTTCCACTTCACAATTCTCGTTTATTTCTCTCTTTTACTTACGATTTACAAAATGGCTGGTGAACAACTCTCAAACGAACAAATTGCCCAAGTTCTCGCCGAACACGGACGAAAGTCCGAGATTTGGAATCACTACAACTTGGTGGTTCTCACGACCGGGAAACGAAAGGCACAATGCAAAATGTGTCAAACTCTCCTTACGGCGGAAAGAAATTATACGTTAAGGAGGCACACCGAAAAAACGTGCCCGGGGAACCGGTCGGGGGGTGATTCGAGCTCGAACCAACCGATACTTGACACACAAGGTCAAATATGGAACTACGATGCCGATTTAAACCGACAAATGACTACACAATGTGTCATTCAAGTCG
>NW_020204332.1:11393-12526 GCF_001531365.2 Cynara cardunculus var. scolymus
TCTTAAATGTATATTTCTAGACGTATTTATAAAATTAAACGTATATAACAAAATATATTTATAAAATTAAACGTATATATATAATATATAACAAAACGTATTTATAATAAAACATATTAAAAATAACATATTTCAAAGATATTAATAACATATTTTATAATTTATTAATTACCAAAAAAATAAAAAAAAATATATTTTTTTTCAAAGGACCGGCCGTAACCGGTTATGGGACCGGAACCGGGACCGGCCGACACAACCGGTTATGGGCAAGCTTGACCGGTTATGGGGTTTTTCACCGGGACCGGGACCGGTTATAGAGGGACCGGTTATAGATGATTTTTGTCCCGATTAGGACCGGCCATAACGGGTTAAGGCCCGGCCCGGGACCGATTTTTGGTCATCTCTAATAGGGAGAGCCATAGTCCAATTATCAGCCTAGATAGCCCAGACAGTGCACCTTTAATAATCCACCAAGTGAGGAACAAGGCCCAATTATYAGTCCACAAAGCAAGAACCCAAGCCCCATTCTTCACCTCATAGCCATAGCCATGAACCGTTYCCAATCGCTTCCCCTCATTTAACCGCCTATCCTCTTTACGATCAGGAGTCTCATCGGCATCTACAAACCACAAAATAATCTTTGTACTACCCATCCAAACAATCCGATTAAGAGGCAATATAAGCCCCAAATCGATTACCATAGCAGGTTCATCAACACCATCAAAAAGATCGACTTTCGGCATCGTAAGCAGCAAGGACRGCATAAACAGCTCCCGATTAGAATCGTTCTTCAAATCAATCGAAGTGTTATTGCAGTCTATGCAATTGTGTCCAAAATCATTCATCCAATGCCACACTCGCATATGAACACAGTATTGGCGATAGGGCATTGAAGCCCTAGAATTTACATGRTCTTCAAGAGACACATTGTAAAGCCCGAGGCTTTTARTGAATAACCTCATGAAGCCCTCCTTCCAAACAAACCTCCAAAACCTTCTACTAAACCATTCATACCCAATGATATAAAGCCAGCACCTTTTTGTAGAATTGATCACCTTGTTATCAAGAAATTGATACAAGGGAGGAGACAGGGGCTTAGGAAAAAAACTGGGCTTTAATCTCTATATTGTAGG
>NW_020204333.1:0-1287 GCF_001531365.2 Cynara cardunculus var. scolymus
AATGGAATTCCGGGACGGAATTCTTTTAAGGAAGGAATGTTGTAATATTTGGGTTAGATTTAATAATTTAAATCTTTATGTTTTTATGAATATTTTATGTAGAAGTGTGTGGGTGTGGGTGACGTAATTATGTTAGCCGCCCTTTGAGGGGCGGCCTATGTTTATCTGAATATAATATGTAGAAGTGTGTGGGTGTGGGTGACGTAGTTATGTTAGCCGACCTTTGAGTGGCGGTCATACACTTACTATAAATAGCAAGTGTATGTGAAAGAAAAAAAAGCTTAGCACACCTTTGAAACACTTTCTATATTAGGAAAGACTCCTTGGTGAATCCTACGGATTGGCCGAAAAAGAAGAAGAGAATTCAAAGCTAGGATATCTGATTTCTAAGGTGAGTGTATTAAAGCTTTGAGTATAAATTGTTTACATACAATTTAATAGTATTTGGAACTGGTCATTATGAATATAATATGTTTGTGGATTATCTGGTCATTATGAATATAATAGTTGTCCGAACTTGATTATAAGTCTGGTTAGTTAAACCAGAGGCTCTGGTCGTGAAACCAGAAGCTCTGGAAGAGAGACCAGAGGGGCTCTGGTCAAGTATGTTGAAATATATTATGTCTGGTTAGTTAAACCAGAGGCTCTGGTCGTGAAACCAAAAGCTCTGGAAGAGAGACCAGAGGGGCTCTGGTAGAGAGACCAGAGGGACTCTGGTCGAGTATGTTGAAATATATTCTAAGTATGGTTTAGAACCAGAGGCTCTGGTTGTAAAACCAGAACCTCTGTAAGAGAGACCAGAGGGGCTCTGGTCGAGGAGGCTGAAATATATTCTAAGTCTGATTAGTTCAACCAACGGCTCTGGTCGTGAAGACCAGAAGCTCTGGAAGAGAGACCAGAGGGGCTCTGGTCCTGATTGTTGAATTATATTCTAAGTCTGGTTGGTTCAACCAGAGGCTCTGGTTGTGAAGACCAGAAGCTCTGGAAGAGAGACCAGAGGGGCTCTGGTCCGGAATGTTGAAATATTTTATAAGTGTGGTTTAGAACCAGAGGCTCTGGTCGTGAAGACAAGCGGCTCTGAAGGAGAGACAAGAGGGGCTCTGGTCCTGGTTGTCGAAATATTTTCTAAGTATTGTTTGAAACCAGAGGCCCAATGGACTGAAGCAGTGTGTTTGTAATGGCGGTGTAACTGCGAGAGAGAGATGTAATGGCGGTGTAACCGCGAGAGAGATGAAATGGCGGTGTAACCGCGAGAGAGATGAAATGGCGGTGTAACCGCGAGAGAGA
>NW_020204333.1:1802-6898 GCF_001531365.2 Cynara cardunculus var. scolymus
ATTTTGTTTACTCATATATGTATTAAAGAAAGTTTTTATTCGTCCATGTTTTGTAACAATACTATTTTTAGTATTATGAGTATGATGATGTGAATTATCTGTACATGGGCTATATGGGTTGTTACATCGGTTCGAAGGTTTGAAACGGTGATATTGTACATATGTGTTTGAAATGATGCAAAATAGTTATTTCTAATGTACATATAAATCTTTTTAGCCCTATGTATTTATCTTTCTATGTATTTTTCTAATTAGTGATGAGGGGGTTTCAGGTGCTATAACTATTTAACTACTTGCACAACTACAAAATGTAGAATTATCTAGAAATTGAGGAAAAAGAGTTCTGAATTATTGTGCCGACATACACACTTGACACTTCCAAACTACATAAGTTTCATTTTTGTGTACATCAACTCCGGGAAATGGAGTTTCAAAACATTATAGGAAAGTGTCATACAGACGTTTGTTTAATGAAAGCAAGCAAAAGTTGCTAAAAGAATGAGATATGGTTCCGAAAGTGATCAAGTTTAAAGGAATGAGTTCTGGAAACTTCAAAAGGATGTTGAGAAACTAGGAAACTATATTCCTATCAAATCTAATTAAGAGAATTAACTGATGTCGAGCTGAAACTTTTATTAAATCAAAACTGCAAGGCATGCCTCCTTGCATTTCCTTATACCCATAAAAAGAGTGCATCCAATTAAAGGAAGCGAATGGTATTGCCTGACACCACAAACATGAGGAATCAGATAGGCATACGTAGTATACTTGCATTTCCTGAAATTGATGAATTTCTCGAGCTTGTAGACTCAACGTTATCTCCAGCATTTGTCTACATATGTAAAAGGTATCCATCATTAAATATATAATAATTATGTTCTTATCCAAGAACTTTATCAACATTTCACGGTTGAAAACCTGCAACGACCGTACATTTAAGGTGGTCTACCTGCTACCCTTGTCAACATGAACAATTTATATCTACAACTAGAACATGAAATTAGCAGTAAAGTTCCTAAACTATACATAAATAAATGTACAATAATGTAATGTATATAGAAATAAAAAATCTCAAAAGCTTCTTTTCCATAGTTTGAGTTGAACTTTTTAAAGCAATGAACAAATTTTAGTAGATGAGATACAAAAAGAATATAAGTTTAAGGACTATGCTAGTAAAATAAATATGTGCTATGACTCTCAACCAAGAAAACTTATATTTTTTGGGGAGTATTTCATTGTTATCTGTTGGCCAGATATGACCGTGGAAAAATGGAAGAACAATTTTGAGTTATTTCTGGAAAAAAGAATTCAAGATCTGAAACCTTGGCTTGTTAACCCTCCCTTGTCTCTTTGTCAACTTTTGTTGAAGTTGAAATTAGAAATTGCCAAGTTCATTCCAAGTTCAACTAATATGAACACATTAGATATTGTTCATGGTCCTATGAACAAATAATAATGATAAGAACATCATTGTGAATGTTGTGCATTAAAGTTTGAAAGAAATAAAAGATGAACCTTAAGATGCTCGGTTCTTAAAACTTCTCCATGAGCTATCACGGTGTTGTATGTTTTTACTCATTGTAGATTATGTGTTCAGTTTCTTTTTTCACGAGTAACCCACATGCTATTAGCGGACTTGAAACGCACAAAGAAAAATAACTGATGTCACAAGAACCCAGAGACCATACCATGGAGTAAGAATTGTGTCACACCCCGTTAAAGCAGAAACACGAGATGTAACAGGTAAGCGAGTCATAGCAACAGATAATAAATAACACTATAAGTTTTACAAGAATACATCCATAACCAAGTTGGAATAGAATACTTCTTTACAAAAACTTCAAAATGAACTTAATCGGTGTCGCCACATATATGCCCCAAAACATCATTACTTACTTAAATCCTGAAAAACATGAAACATAAAACAAGTCAACTACAAAGAGTTGGTGAGTTCACGGGTTTTCACATGCATAAAACATTACAATGCATAAATCATTTCTTGCAAACCAATACATAACTTTTGCACTTAATAAATGTAAATCTACCACGATGTTTAAAACTTGAGACGCTACTGAGCCTTTCCTGACCAATGTGCCCCATTATTTTACGAACGACCATAAGTAGCCCGTACACTCACTTAGGTCCCACGGTTCGTAGTAGTAGTACTAATTCAGCGGTGGTCTTCCACATGATTAGACTAAGAAAAACATAGGTAATGTGCACCCCTTTCTGGGTGGGACTATCAACACAATAGCGACTATCCACAATTACCACGGCCCGGGGACATGCCCGAGTTAACAAGTAGCGTTTACGGATGGGGACTTTATTTGGAAACATACTCCCAAGTACATCAGTTTAGCAATTATATCATAGTGCAAAACAGTCAATATTTCATGACATAAACAAATTTTTGACTAAACAGTTCCTTAGTCCAGGTATAAACAATCTTTGACTAAACAGTTCYTTAGTCCAGGTATAAACAATCTTTGACCAAACAGTTCTTTAGTCCAACAGTTTTATAAATAAAGTATAGTTTGCATAACTTCATGCTTTTCCCCCAGTTTAAATAAACAAAAGCATTAAAAGTGGGGACGTAAAAACTCACAGGTTTGACGATGAATATCCAAGGGGATGACGTTTAAAGCGTTCAACGTCCGCCCTAACCTTCCTAAACAGTCTGAATCCAATAATTAGATCACCTAACGAGTCTTGCTAAAGATAAAGCCAAATTATATCTTATGTAATGCCAACGGTTTTTATGAATTAAAGTTAATACTTTTATTATTTGTTCTAAAAATAGACCAAAAATTATATATTTCAAAATCAAAGTCCTTTGCACAAAAGCTGATATTTGGACAGAATATAAATTATGTTTCTGGTATTTTTGGTCTCACAAATCACTGTAAAAAGGAACCTTCCAAAAGTCATTTTATGTCCAACTTTTTATATCATCCATAAAAATGAGTTAAACAGACTTTTTCCAAATATCAAGAATTTTGGATGGGTTTAAGGCACTCATTACTACCCTACAACCTTGAGTGACACAGTCCCCAAAATAGATTGCACACTCTTCGAGTGATGGCCATTTGGGGGGGTCTAAACTCATCATTTTTCAGAAATTTTAACTTTATTTTAAAGCTAACACATAAGGCTAACCTCCAGAAAAAGAATTACCCAATTCCATTGAGTTTTGAGGAAGATAAAACCGATTTGAGATGCATGCAAGATTTCAAAAATATATATTTTCATGGTTAAATTCCACATGCACTTGGTTTTCTCCTACTTTCTTAGAGTTCAAAGTTCGCGGATCATAGATTACCATTATTTTGAAGACATTTTCATGTCTTGGATGTATAATCTCCCCTTTTGAGATCTCCAGAAACTTTAATTACAAGAACAAGAAGTAGGAGTAGAAAAATAGGAATTTTTGATATTTTATAAAGGTAAGATAACTAGTATAATACCTTTTTCTTTAAATCTTGAATATTTTTCAAGATTGACAGATTTTCTAAAGGTACTTGATGATGGAATCGGCTGGAGGGGGTTTGATTTAGAGAGATAGTGAGATTAAGGAAAGGTTTAAGCAAATATGAGAATTTGAAATGAGAGTTTCAAAGGATGTGGGGTATTTATATGTGGATTTTAAAGAAGAAAATGGGCTGGCCTCTAAAGGCCCAAGCCCAATAAAAACTTTTATTTTTCTTTTAAACAAGAATAAGCCCATTATAACCAAAAATATTATTTGCCAAACATTATTAAAAATGACATTATTAATACAAAGCTCCACCTTTTGATAAAATTATTTGGACATTCAAATAAGACTTTCGCATTTTAATTTAGATGTTTATAATATCAACTTTATTTTATTTGGAGCATTTTTAATATATTTGGCCTTACATAAGTTAACTTTATCAGTTACCCGTCGAAGCAAGGTTCTCTTAACTATAATTTGGGAACTAAGCCAGATGAATTCTAATCATCATGACTAGATCCTAATAAAATAATATTCTAAATATAAAATCCCTATAAAGGTGCTAACCTGAAGCTCAAAAATGACGGATGTCACAAATTGTGACTGTCTCAAATGTGACAATCTCAAATGTGACAGCAGTTTCCTCACCTCCAATTTCAAAAACTACTATTGACATTATATTCTCTTGGAATACCTAATAAAACACAGTCAACATATTAGAAAAACCGATGCATAGCAGCAAATGTCGCGATTAAGAAATGTACAAACTTACGTGTGTAGAAGACATGTTTTCATCCCCAACAAACTGAATATTGGATTCGGGTATGTGAAAACTTATCTCAACCAATGAATCTGTCTGCATTAACAAGAAAGAACTTAATAAAAAAATAAAGTCTAGAACTCCACATATACATGAACTGTGAAAAATGCGTGAACTTTAACTTGCCAAGACCATATTCCAAAAGCTCAAAATAAGCACATAAAATCATATGTTGATCCAATGATAAAAGAGTTGTTGGTCCCTTGAGGGTCTACAAGAATAGTAAAACAGTATGTAAAGGGGGGGGAGATGAATACAAACACAATATTTACAAATTTAAAATGTATATTGATAAAGAAGATCAATGCAGGTTTTACAAGATTGTTTGCGAAAAGATAAGGTAATAAAAACCTATCTAAACAATCTTTGGTTACACATGAGTTCTTAGCAAACAAGAAAAGAAATGTTGTAAAGAGAAGATCCTTTACTTAAGCTAGAAAATGCTTAAAGTAAGAATTAGGTTTAGAGAGTGAGTTGCGCGCACTCTGTATGGAGAAGAAACACTTCTATTTATACCCAGTGCATTAAATGTTTATTTAATGCAATATGGTAGGGTTAGAGTGCGTGTCAAGCCTTAAGAGGAAGGCTTGTCTTTTGCTACAGTGAATAGTACAAAAGCACTATTCATGACCAGACATCCTTACCTAAAGTTGGTGGACAATAGAGTCGACTAGTCGGGTCCGTACCGACCAACTTTTATAAGGGTATGGGTTTTTTCCTTTGTGTGCATAAGGACAAGACAACAACAATCGTGCTAAGCAAGCTTCCTTTGATCGCTGAATGCTGGAATGACCTGAAGGTCTC
>NW_020204333.1:9453-20425 GCF_001531365.2 Cynara cardunculus var. scolymus
AGATAGCATCATTGATTTTCTTGGGTTCAACTAAAGAAAGAAAGTTGACAAAGAGATAGATATTACCTAGACCACGAAGTGTCTTGATACCTACATCTGGATTACCAAGAATTTGATGAATTGGATGGCTTTTAGTCTATCGCTGAGCCAGTAGAGGAACTTCATCTGAATAAGCAAGTTCAGGAACAGAAGATGAGGCTTCAGCAGCAATATCTTCAGCAATAGGGATTATTGCCAAAGGAGCCTTAGATTCAGCAACTGAAACGGGTTCAGAAACTGAAGGCATTTCATTCCCTAATGGATCAGTGTTTGAAGTGGAAGAAGGAACACAGCTAATGGGAACTGCAACGATATCTAAAGAAGATGTGTTGGAGTGACTAACTGTAACTAGAATGAGGAGTGTATCATCTTCAGCTTTGGGAGATTTAGTGTTGAGAGGAGCATTGTAGGAAGCTTCAGGTTGTCCATAGTGAGAGAACATCCAGTTTTCTAATTCATCCTTATCATTTAAGATGGGTTTTAAATTAGCTAACTGAGATTCGTCAAAGGTGACATGAATAGATTCCTCTATTGTCTGTATTCTTTTGTTGAATACTCTGAAGGCTTTGGATACTGAAGAATATCCAAGAAAGATTCCTTCATCAGCTTTAGGATCGAACTTTCCAAGTTGGTCGCGATTGTTGAGAATATAACAAGTACAACCAAATATGTGAAGAAAGCTTATAGAAGGCTTTCGTCCATGGAAGATTTCATAGGCTGTCTTCTTGAATCTTTTCACGATCAGCGATCGGTTTTGATTGAAACAAGCGGTGTTGACAGCTTCAACCCAGAATTGAGTAGGGAGATGGGATTCGCTGAGCATTGATCGAGCAGCCTCAATGATTGTTCGATTTTGTCTTTCAACGACCCCATTCAGTTGAGGAGTTCTCACTAAAGAAAAGTTGTGAGATATTCCCTTGTCCTCAAAAAAGTTATCCATAGTACTGTTTTTGAATTCAGTGCCATGGTCACTTCTGATAGATCGTACTTTAACATTGTTTAGTACTTCTATCTTTTTGATGAACGAAATGATTTCTTTAGGTTCTTCATCTTTGGATCTGAGAAAGAAGACCCAAGTGTACCTGTCATACTCATCAACAATGACGAGTGTAAACTTCTTTCCAGCTAGGGATTGCACGTTGACTAGACCAAAGAGATCCATATGCAATAGCTGAAGAGGTGCAGTCACTAAAGAGATTTGTCTAGACTTGAAGCTATCTCTTGTATGTTTTCCTTTTTCACATGTTGAGCAAAGAGATTCCTTTGCAAAAGAGTGTTGAGGAAGACCAGTGACAAGATCATTTCTTGACAACTCGCTGAGTGTCTTGAAGTTGAGATGAGATAGTCGTTTGTGTCATACCCAATTAATATCTGATGAGGCTTTAGAGAAGAAGCAGTTATTCTCGGTGAGAGAAGAATTCATATCGATGATGTATACATTCTCTAGACGAGAACCGGTTAGAGCAACCTTATCATCTTTGTCAATAACGTGACATGAATTCTTTGAGAATTTAACTGTATAATCTTTATCACACAGTTGACTGATGCTAAGAAGATTGTGCTTCAGTCCTTCAACATATACAACGCATTTGAAAGTTGTTGCACCATTGGTTAATATACCAAAACCTTTGGTATATCCTTTTCCATTTCCTCCAAAGGTTACGGAAGGTCCTCTTTCTTCCTTGAAATGAGTTAGAAGGGATTTATCTCCAGTCATATGTCTTTGAACATCCGCTATCAAGATACCATATACCTTTGACATCTTGTGCAAGGAAACAAAATAAGAATGTTATTGGTACCCATCTATTTGGGTCCAGCTTTGTTAGAGGCTTCATCCTCTGATGCTGAAGAACCAGCATCAATAGATGGCATCACTGAACCTGAAGTGTTTGAGTGGAGAAGGGAACAACCTCTAACACTACTAAGGTAGTTTCAGTGGAAGTCTTTACTGAGCCTAACGAAGAGGCTTCAGTGGGGGAAACAACAACGTCTGAAGCTAAAGTTTTTTCAGCAGAAGTTGTCTTCGCTGAGCCTGAAGAAGAGGCTTCAACGGTTTTCTTCACCTTGGTTGCTTGTGCAGCCTTTGTGGACGATTTCGCCTTGGTTGATTTCTCAGCCTTGGCTACTTTCTTGCCCTTAGCTGGTGAACCAGCTTTGGCGGCAGAAGGACACTTGCTGGCAATATGTGTTTTCTCACCACAGTGTTTACACTTCCTAAAGCTGAGAGTAGCTTTAGGGCCAGGAAGTATCAGACTAGAAGCGGGACCAGCTCCAGGGATTCCCTTCTCATTGTTTCTAGGAGGAACCTTTGAGGAATTGGATTCCTTAGGTGAAAATTTCACTTTGAGCTGTGACTTGGATTTCTGATGGGATTCAGATTTCCTAGTCCCTGAAGAGGAAGAAGCTTTACAAGCTGAAGGAATAGACCTTGATCTATTAGACTTGTTAGACTTCTTGGGAAGGGATGCCATGACGACGAATTTACCTTTGTCTTTGCACCCAGAACTCGAAGGAGTTCCTTCAAGATGACTCTCAGTAAAAGAAGAAGACTGAGAGGAAGAAGTGTTGGGAATAGAAGAGAAGAAGGTGCCAAACTTAAGCATGGACCTGTCTATAACACATTCTTCCTGACCCTAGGAGAATCCTAGACCAGTCGTTACCTTGGCGGGGATCTGAGCGAATGATCTCAGATGCCTTGATGGAAGCTTTGTACCACCCTTCAATGGTAGCTTTCTTGGCCTTGAGTTCAGCGATTGCTCGCTCACGCTCAGCGATAGCCTTCTCACGTTCAACAGTGATGGCTTGGTTTACAATAACCTGATCTTTAAGATTTTCCTCGACTGAGGTCAGTTCTTTGATCTTTGAATGGCAAATCTTCAATTGCTCTTGAAGATCAACGTTAAGCATTTCTACTTTCGATTTGCCATTGAGGGTGTTGTAAAGGTCAACCGTCAGCGTATCCAGTGCAGAAAGACTTGAAGAAGAAGAGGGTTCATTTCGAGAACATACCTGAGAAATCGAAGAAGAAGATGAATCAGAGGAAGTAGATACTTCTGAAGATCCTTCATCTGTATCTATGGCCATCAAGCAGATATAGGCTGTATCCTCTTCATCTGAGGATGATTCATCGAATAACTCAGCCCAGTCATGCTCTTCAGCAACAAGGCCTTTAGCCTTACGCTGGTTGTTCTTCATCTTCCTGTACTTCTCCTTCAGTTTTGAGTATTTTTCATCTTTAGTCCTGAAGGAGGAAGGACCTTTGGAGGATGGTGTCGCAATCTTCTTTGATTTGCATTCACCTGCAAAGTGTCAGGGCCAGTGACAATTATAACAGACAGCTGAAGCCTTGTCTATTCTTTCAGACTTTGGCTTTTCCCTAAGGGACAGCTGAGGAGATCTGTGAAAGTTGCTCTTACTGGCGAACCTCTTGAATGACTTAATCAGGAGTGCCAGGGACTCATCAAAATCTGTTAAATCATATTCTGGAATATCCTCAGAGATAGAAGAGTCTATCTCTGTGATAACGACAGGAGGAAGAGAATAGACAAAAGGAGTAGAAGAAGTTTCAACTAACGATGCTTCAGAGATCAAAGACAAAGGAGAGCTTTTCATTTCCCTGGAATCTTTTACAAGATTTCTCTTCAGTTGACAAGATTGCTCATGGCTAAGCAGAATCCCGTATAAAGTAGAAAGAGAAAGAGTGGACATGTCATTGGACATCTTGAGACACATGGAAAAGGTGTCCCAAGACCCAGGAAGACATTCCAGAAACTTAGTTAAAGTTTCAGAATTGGAATATTCCCTACCGACAGCCCCAAGATCAATAAGAAGGCAGTTAAATCTTTGATGTACTCCAGACAGCGTCTCAGACTTTCCACAGAGAAAGCTTTCATACTATCTTACTAAATTGATCTTTCTGGTCTCTTGAATCTGAGTGGTTCCTTCATATTTGACACAAAGTGTGTCCCACATGGATTTAGAGGATTTGAGTTTCATCACTGAGTGATAAATCTCATCTGGAAGAGACATAGCTATTATAGACCGAGCACGCGTGTCTATAGCTATTTTCTTCTTGTCTTCATCGTTCCATTGATGTGGAAGCTTTGGAATATGCCGTTTAGGAATCGCAGCAGTCGTAGTTGTTGCTGGAATAGTCGGAGCAATAGCAAATGGAATATATGGTCCATTTTCTATGTAATGTGGAATTTCAGGATCCACACCTTCAAGAAAGAGGGACATCCGGTTCTTCCAGAGACTAAAACTGTCACGGACAAACTGGGGAGGTTTGGCAAGAGAGCCATTGTCTTGTGTGTGTCTGTTTGTAATTTGTAAAGCCATTTGTAGGCAGTAAAGTTATCTAAGAAAAAAGATCAACTAATACAAAAAACAGCTAAACAGAAAGAGAGAAGAAAACACCATTCTGATACCACTTGTTGGTCCATTGAGGGCCTACAAGAATAGTAAAACAGTTTGTAGAAGGGAGGGGGATGAATACAAACACAATATTTTCAAATTTAAAATATATATTGAYAAAGAAGATCAATACAGACTTTACAAGATTGTTTGCGGAAAGATAAGGTAATAAAAACCTATCTAAACAATCTTTGGTTACACACGAGTTCTTAGCAAACAAGAAAGAAATGTTGTAAAGAGAAGATCCTTTACTTAAGCTAAAATATTCTTAAAGTAATAATTAGGTTTAGAGAGTGAGTTGCGCAAACTCTTTAGGGAGAAGGAACACTTCTATTTATACTCGGTGCATTAAATGTTTATTTAATGCAATATGGTAAGGTTAGAGTGTGTGTCAAGCCTTAAGAGGAAGGCTTGTCCTTTGCTATAATGAATAGTACAAAAAGCACTATTCATGAGCAGACATTCTTATCTAAAGTTGGTGGACAATAGAGTCAACTAGTCGGCTCCGTACCGTACCAACTTTTATAAGGGTATGGGTTTGTCCTTTGTGTGAAAGAGGACAAGACAACAACAGTCGTGTTAAGCAAGCTTCCTTTGATCGCTGAATGCTGGAATGACCTGAAGGTCTCTTCAGCATTCGCTGAGGCTTGAGCAGTCTTCACACATTTGTAGACAGGCTTGTAATCACTGAGTACCGCTTCAGCTCACGTACTCGCCAGTCTCTAATCTTCAGTTTCAGGCTTCGAAATTTGCTAAAGGTTCTTTGGTGTGAGTGTTGTCTTCTTAAAGTATCACTGTCTGTGATTGACTTACAATACAAGTTCTTCAACGATCACTGAACAAGCTCAGTGATGATCGCTGGAACCAAAAAGATAGAAACATAAATACAACGTATAAGTGAAAAGGGATTATCATCAAATCACTGAGAGAGAGGATCAACAATCTCCCCCTATTTGATGATAATAAGGCAACATAAAGAAAGTTGTCTTATCAAATAATAGTAAGGAAAAGTTACATATAAAGTACATGTCCCTTTTTACTATTTTGGGATCTTTTTCAATTTGGTCAGTCTCAGCTTGAGGGTTTTCTTATGTTATATCTAAGAAAAAATACAAGTACAGAAACTGAAAGCTTATTCACTGACTTATAGATTGTCAGTGAATGTGAAAAGTAACACTGGAACTCAAAGACTTGTGTCCCAATTACTTTTTTCAGGGATCTTTTTCAATGAAGTACATGGAATACTCATTTTATTATCATTCAAAATATTACAAGTATTACAGTACATGTCTAGTGCTTACAAACTATAAGTATAATCACTGAAAGTAGACATAGTACAAGAAGTTACAAGGAAAAGTGGATTGTTGTTACAAAGAGAAACTATTCTAGAACACTTAGATCTATCTAACTAGGTACATCTTCACCAAGGTTTCTTCGACGTTGGAATTCCCTTCGTATCTTCAGATCTACAACTTTTCCAAGCATGTTATCATCTATCCAGAGCAAGAGGTAAACCAGATGACCCATTGGACATAGATGTAGCTCTGACATTCTCTAAAATCTGACTTCACCTTCATAGTCAAGGAATATAACTCCTAAATTAGGTTTAAAATGCACTGAGTTGGGTGTATAGGGACCCTTATCTGGCAAGTCAAGATTCAACATATAAATGTCTGTACTCTGGTGACCCTTCAGGACATCATCTAAGGAGAACCTTGTTTCATGTTCGTTCCTTAGGAATGGTCCATCATTAGGATTAGAGAGCTTAAGTTTCTTCTTCCCACCTTTCTTCAGAGATGGCATGTCAGGGACCTTGACATATCTGGACATCTTTTTGATGAGCTCGCTGATGCTGTCCTCGATAAGTGTCTTGTGTCTCGACTTGGATCGTTGAATGGCTTGTCTGATCTCCATACATTTGTTGTATCCATAACGGCCTAGGTAGGAAGGATACTCGGTAAAGGCATCAAGATTGTCCTTGGTGATGAGCATTGAGACCAGTGTTCCACTGTCTTTAGAACGTCCGCTGATGCTGACGCTGATAATTGAGCGGGGACTGATTCTCTTTTTCAGCTTTGCTTCCCTCCATCGCTTATCCTTTTCCACCAGCTTCAGATTCTTCTCATGCTCAGCTTTTGCAATAGAAATAAGTTTAGCTTGGGCTTGGACAGCATTCAACATTTTCTTGGACTTTTTCTTGGGGAGGACCTTCGCAGCTAGTGACTTGGCCAGCTTCAAGTTGTCTTCAGTCTGCTTCTTCTGAAGCTCTAGCTCTTCTTCATCCCTCAATGCCTCGAGTCTTTCAGCTTCAGAAAGGAATTCAAAATCACCGCCACTTGAGGTACGAAGGGGAATTTTTACTCTAGTCTGGTCGAGTGACTCTTTTAGCTGAGACATCTGCTGGTCGGTAGGAGCACAGGAGACGGGGTGATCAGGTATCCACTCCCATCGATCGCAGGTTGTTGATGGAATATGAATTTGATATTTTGAAGTAATCACTACCTAAGAGGTAGAAACTTCAAATAAAGGTTGTTGAGGGATATTGAACAATACCTTCAAGTTTCTTTCTTCAGCGACCGCTTTGCCTTTCAACTTGGGGTCCTGGTTCCCTGATGAAGTAGATTCACCTTGCCTTTGCTCCCCCTAGGATGCAGAATCCCTAAGAGTAACTCCCTTGGTGACGGTTGATGGCTTCTCGTACTTGATGGTGAAGTCATCTTCATCATCATCGTCGTCGTCGCCATCTAGATCACTTTCGGGGTCTGGAATGGTAGGTTCATCATCATCTTCATTTTCATCATCACCAGCAGCAGTGATGGAAGGGGCATCATCCCTAGGGATGGCATCGACATCCTCAGTTGGAGCAGCTTTGGTGGTCGGGATTACAGGAAAAGCAACCGCTTCAGCTCTAGGAGCCTCAGCTTCAGCTGCAACTGTAGCTGATACTAAACCAACAGCCTGAGAAGGAGCAAAAGCAGCATCGGATGATTCACCAGCGTTGGACCTCATCTCCCCCTCTCGGGCTAATACTTGAGAGAATTGGCCAGAGAGTTCGTCCAAGTGCTGATGCTGGAGAACCATTATCTCCTCCAGCCTTGACAAAGCACTAGCTAGAGTTGTTGTTGCCTCACACATCTGATGGAGCTGGGCACTATCACTGGCAGAGAAAGAAGGTGGGATCACTGGAGTTAGTTGACGGACAACATCCAGGATCTGTTAAAAAAGACCAGTCTACTGATCGGTGATAGCCTGAGCATCGTCAGCCCTGCTGTAAAGAACAGTAATGGCATCGGTGTTGGCTTGAACATCTTCTTGGAGATTCTGGAGATGACTCTGAACTTCATGAACGTCTGCCTAGATGGCAAGGAAGCTCGCATCAAGATCACCCTGGCGGGACATCTCCTGGTCGACTTCATTGATCCTACAGAGGACGGTATCAACAGCTGGAAGGAGAAGTTTGATATCTGATGACATATCATAGTCATCATCAACTTCTTCATCTCCTCCATCATCTTTCTCGCCCCCGTCCTCTTCCTCTCCCTGAGCATCAGGCTGATGCATCGAAGAAGGACCTGCAAGAAAGGAAGTGTGAGCTAAAGGCTCAAGGTTAGTAGAAAAGAATGGATAGGAAGATGGAATACCTTAGGAGCCATCAATGACATCAAAAGGATTGTCACTGATGTGAGTAAAGATGTCGTCGAGAGAATGGACATCTGTATGCTGAGGAGCATCGAGAGGAGCAACCTCAGGTCCAATGGTGCATGTCTCAGTATCAGGAAGGACGGTCGCTGATACATCATCGACATGTGTAAAGACCAAAGAAGGAGGAGAAGAGAAAATGGTCGAGAAGAGACGTGTATGTTTAGCGGTGGCGGCACTGATATTCACACCTTCAGTGATTTGGGTCACTGAGTCGGTTGGGGTAGGTACCACTGATACGACAGTGGTGGGAGAAATCACTGAAGAGCTAAGAGGGTTAGCTGAAGATGCCTCGGGGATAAGGCTAGTTTCAATAACTAAAGCCTTTTGAGAGGCTCCAACTAGAGACGTGACTGTCCCCTTTTTGGACTTCTTGGCTCTTTGAGGAGAACCAAGAGTCGGTTGAGAGGGTCGTTTTGAAGGGGTTTTGGTGGCTTGGCTTGACGCGTGGGTGTTTACCCTTGTCGTGGCCTCCTGAGCTGAAGAGGTAGTGATGGACACAATAGAAGATAGGGCTATATCACTGTCCTTCAGCTTATGATCCAGAATCCTGGATCCAAGCTTGAGAACCTGGAGATTTTCTTTCTTGGCGTAAAGATCTTTAAAGATCTTTGCAAACACCATTGAAAGGAACCTGGTGTAAGGCACCACCTTTTCTCGCTGGCGCTTGTTCAGCTTGAGCACCAGGTCATCGAAAATGACCGCAGCATAATTTATATTGCGACGCTGAATCGCAAATACAGCTACGGTTAAGGCGATCCTAGAGGCGTGGTCCTGACCTCCAGTTTTTTCACCCATGCACTGGATGAAATGAGGAAACAGGTATTGCCAGACAGCTGACATCCTATTTTTCTCAATCTTGGTCAAGGACTTCATGGGAGCGTTGGAGTCCTTCTTTATTGGCCACTGATAGCCAATGGCGTCGAGAAACTTGATGATCTCGGTAGTGGTCGGTTCGCTGTCGTAGGGGCCCTTGAGAAGGCGAAGAGCCGACCTGAGAGTGGTGACACCAAAGTTCATTTCCATGTGGTTGAAGGTGAAGTTGATGTGCTCCACCTTGCGTCCGGGCCTAACTTCGACTTCAACAACTTCAGTAGTGAACCAAAACTGCTGAAGAAGTTCTTTCACCATGATTGGCTCATGGTTGAGAGCTTAACCCAATGACGACTGCTTGAGGAAGTCAGCCACCTCTTGGTAGTCCTCCTTGGATGAGGGTATCTCCAACAAGGCAATGTGGTTGTTGGCCTTGATGGAAATCTCGTCGATGGAGAAGTTTACGTTCTTGGTTGCCATCTGTTTGTAACAATAAGAAGTAGAGCAAACAGGTTGTTAGAATAAATCAAGAGTTTTTGGGATAAGAGTATAGAGAAAGTTTTTGAAACAAGTAAAAACTTCTTTTGAAAAAAAACCTTAAAGAAGAGTTAGGGTTTTTCAAGTAGAATGTGTATAAAGAAACAAGATTATAATCAAGGAAGAGATGATTAAATAACCTTTGTTGTTTAATGTATTAAGAGAACAAGATCCTTAAAACATATTAAACGTTTCTTATAACATAAATAAGAAGAAAAAGAAGATATTGACCTTAGTTGTTTGCAGAAGAAAGGTCAAAAACGAGTTTGAAGGTTTGAGAGTGTTCTTGCTTTGGAGAAATCTTACCAGAGGTTCATCTAAGAATTTTGAAAGCGTAAAGAGAGAAGTGGAGAAGACGTCTCATATTTATAGGTAGGAGAAGAGAGAAGAAATATGACAAAGTAAAAAGACAACTGTTCGGGAAAGTGGTCATGATGAAAAAGAAACCACGTTCTCATCCATGATTGGATGACATTAAATTAGGTAGCGTAATGACAGAACCTTTTGCGCGTCTCAAAGCGTCACGCATAGTAAATAGAGAATGTCGTCATAAAGACGGTTTATTAACTATTTTCTTTTAAAAACAAAAAGTTTTTAAGAAAACGAAGAGTCGTACAACGTTTAACAAAACACTGATAAGACCGTTTAAAACAATTTATCACTAAAGAGAAAGATCCAGTGAGGGTTTAAGACATCAGTGTCAGTGATAAGAGAGTCACTGATACTGGGATTTAAAAAAACGTTTTAATCACTGAAAGAAAAGCTTCAGTGATCGTTTTATTTTTAAGAGAAGTATAAAGATACACTTAGGGATGTGGTTAGTGAGAAGAGAATCACTGAGACCACCTTTTAAAATATTTGTTACTGAGGATGAAAAGCTTCAGTGAAGGTTTTAAGTTTCGAAAAGAGAAGAGTAATCATACCTGAGAGAGATTAGATATTTTTACTCAAAAGTTCAATGTCAGAGATAGAGCACTGAATCATTTCACTTATTGAGTGATGCTTAGTAGCTAAAGATTAATCTTCAGTGTTCAACATACCCAATTCGCTGATCAAGATGTTAAATCTTGTCTCATCAAGAGGCTTGGTGAAAAGGTCAGCGAGTTGATACTCAGTTAGAACGAAGTGAAGTTCAATATCAGCATTCATAACATGATCTCTGATAAAATGATATCGGATCTCTATATGTTTGGTCTTGGAGTGAAGTACAGGGTTGTTTGCAATAGCAATAGCATTAGTGCTATCACAATAAATAGGAACCTTTGAAAACTGAAGATCGTAGTCTAGCAGCTGGTTTTTCATCCAAAGAATTTGGGCACAACAGCTACCAGCGGCTACGTATTCAGCTTCAGCTGTTGATGTGGACACTGAATTTTGCTTTTTACTTGTCCAGCTCACCAACTTTAAACTAGAAGCTGACAGCCTCCAGTGGTGCTTTTCCTATCAATTTTGCAACCTGCAAAATCACTAT
>NW_020204334.1:0-11316 GCF_001531365.2 Cynara cardunculus var. scolymus
TTTCAATCAAGTCATGTTCTTGCACTTAATAGCTTAATTTACTTTTTCATACTTAGGGGGAGATTGTTAGCTCTCATTCCTTTATTGTAAAAGTATAGAAAAAATAAAACAGCAAGTATTGACAGAAGCTGATCTGTTACAGAAGACCTCAAAGGACAATCATCAGAAGTAGCTCTTTTGTACAAGGTTAAAGTGACATAACCTTTGTCTTCATCCACAGAGGTTCTGGAAACTTGTCCTCTGCCAAGACAATGTTACAAGACAAAGACGACAGAACCTCCGTCGTGTCTCACAGAGGTCCTGTAAGTTGTTCCTCTGCTACATATGCTTCAAGTCATATCCAGCAGAGCCTCTGTGATGTTTCACAGAGGGTCTGCAGCTAGTCTTCTGTGTAGATTATCTTTAGCTAGTTTTACTTAGGTCTTTTAGCTACTCGTTCCTTCCATGTGATCTTGTCTGTAATCTGTTTCAGATGAACTGCTTAGATTTAATTGCGTTAGGTCGTATCAGGAAACGGTTATTTGCTTGTAAAAATAGCAGTGTAGGCCTTTGTATTTTTTAGTGCTTCCAGATTTGTAATCGTCGATATTTTCAATCAATTGAAAATCATTTGAAGCAATTCTCTTTGTGTTCATTACTTGTTCTTCATTGTGTTCTTACTGTTTCTACCTGTTTGATTGATATTGTTTCCGCTGCTCTACTACTGTCAAATCGATCATTCAAGTAAGTTTTTAGTACCAAGAATTGAGTTATTCGATCCAACAAGTAGCTTGACCTCCTCTCCATGTAGATGTTGAGAATTTTGTGCATGTAGATGACATCAAACACACAGAGGTTGTAGAGGTCAGCGTCTGTGAATGTATACAGGTTGCCATCTTCTCTCCTTACTACATACTGAGCATAGAGCACCTTCTTCTTTAGCATTGTCCTTGGAGAAATTATCTCTAGGGAGGTGATCATGTGCTCTGAGAAGACTTGCTCACGAGGCCTTGTGAGCTTAGAGAACTGGAACATGGCTGCGGCAGAAGGATCCCTGTGAGCTCTGGATCATAGGGAGGCTCTGTGTCTGCTGCAGAGTACCTCTACACTTGAATTTCTTCCAAAGTAGTAACGGGCTCTATTCTGACTTTTGGCATTGGAATCTTTCTCATAGATTCGAATATTTCAGACACCTTTCCTACTGTGGCAGACTCTGGGACCTTGGGTTGACCCCTCTGCAAGGATGGGTTTGACGGTTCCTTACAGAGCGTCAAACGTACCCTTGGACGTTTCTTGGACTGGTGGGAGCTGTGATGAAGAGCCTTCTCCTTCTCTGCGAGGGATGGGGCCTCTGCCTTTCTTTGCTAGAGCCTCTGCCAGGGATGCCTTTAAAGCTTCGAGGAGCGCTGGGTCATCTCTGTAATCTTCTTCGTTTATTGGCTGTGGAGTCTCTGTACTAGACGACGACCCCTTCTGTGGTGACTCTACAACTTTGCCTTTACCTTTGCCTTTACCTTTGCCTTTAGGCTCTGGTGCCTTTTCCTTGCCTTTTGAGAACAAGGCAGCTGTAGAGTCCACGATCTTGACGCCTCTGGCAGGGGTCTTCTTTGGGTATGGTGCTTTCTTCTCATCCTTCTTATCCCCCTCATGACGATCATGATCATCACCATCTTGATCGTCATGGTTCAATACTCTAAATGATCTTTATAACAAACACAGTGCAGCGGAAACAAAGTAAGAACAAAATAGAGCAATGAATCAAGAACAACGAAGAACACACAGTTAATGAATATTAAGAACACAAGAGAGAAGCTTCAAATGTATTTCAATTGAATTTAAATTGAGACGATTACAATACGGAAGCGACGCTGAATACAAAGGTATAAGCTACTATTTATACTGTTTCCTAACCGCTATTCTGACATGACCTAGACGTGTGAAACGATCCAGGCCATCCAAATAACGCGGATTACAAAAGTAGTCACGTGAAAAGCATGAGTAGCTAACTAACCTAAGTAAAACAGCAAAGAACTTCACCACAAAAGATAATGTTGCAGACCCTCTGTGAACCATCCCAGAGGCTCTGCTGGATGTAACTTGAGAGTACTTGATTCTTGAGAATCATCTTCCAGAACCTTAGTGATAGACTGCAGAAGTTCTGTCGTCTTTGACATGTAAGCTTTGATTGCAGAGGACTAGTTTCCAGAACCTCTGTGATAGATAACAGAGGTTCTGTCACTTTTGACTTGTACGTTGAACTTCTATTGTTGGTCCTCTGTGATCTTCTGTGGTAGAGCCTCTTATGTCAACACTTGCAGTATTACTTTTTCCGTACTTTTACATTTAGAGAAATGAGAGCTAACAATAGGTAATCAGTTTGTTGAAGGGAGGATGAATACGAATACAAAAACTTTCACTTTTAAAAATTATATGTTGATAAAGAAAGATCAATACAAATTTTACAGATTGTTTGTAGAAGAGATAAGGCAAACAACCTATCTAAACAATCTAAGATTTACACAATAACAAATAGCAAATAGAAAAGATTTGCTACAAGAAATAAAGATAAGAATGTAAGTGCTCTTCACTTGTTCTAAGTGGTTCTTTCTCTTAAGATGAGAGTAGGGAGAGAAGTATCTTCTTGAGTAAGTTTAGAGATGAAAAAGTGATAACTAAGTAGAGAGTGCTCAGCTATTTATACCCATTGCATTTAATGCAATTCCGAAGGTACAAAGCATGTGTCAAGCTTTGGAGAAAAAAACTTGTTCTTTGCTACAGTAAACAGTCCTATTGGCTCTATATGGGCAGTCTTCTTTTCATAAGTAGGTAAACACTATAGAGTCAATGGCACTATACTCTAGAAAAGGTATGGGTTTGTCCTTTGTGTGAACGACGACAAGACAAAAACAGTCGTGCAAAGCAAGCTTCATTTGATCGTTGAATGATGGGATGACGCTGGAAGGTCTCTTCAGCATTTGCTGAAACTTGTGTAGACTTCTCACATAATTAGAAGCGCTTGTAATCATTGAATGCTGCTTCAGATCATGAACGCGCTATATCTAATCTTCAGTTTCTGTCTTCGACATTGCTGAAGGATCTGTGGTGTGAGTTTTGTCTTGTTGAAGTATAACAGGCTCTAAAAGAGTTACAATACATGTTCAGCGATCACTGAACAGACTCAGTGAAGATCGCTGAAACTGAATAACATAAATATTATACTTCGTAAGGTAAAAGGGATCATCATCAAATCAATGAGAAAGAAGATCAACAATTCTTTAAGAGTACGACCAGAAGTCCAGGTGACCAGCCACGTGACTTAAGTCGCGTAGTTAGCCGCCCAAGATGTGAAATTTGCTGGATATGATGGACTTACATGCTAACCATTTGAGCCTCTGTTTTGGTTATACTTTGTTCGTCTTAGCACCAATTTGACTCCGAAGGTACCGTTCGACTTGTTTTTGTGTCCTCTGGAAAGGGCTATAAAATCTTAAAAATTAAGTCCAAAATTTTCGCTCTCATTGCAATAAATTATAGAAAAACTATTCGTTTGCTTAGAAAACGAGGTAAACTGAACGAAATATGGTACAAAAATAACGCCAAAATTGGTATTATCACTCACCATCTCCGTCCTCAGTCTTTTAGGGTCCTGGCTTGAACAAGAATTCCTCTTCCTCAGCAACTTACCCTTTCAGGCAAGTTGAACGTCTCTCTCCCTACAGGAAAGACCGAAAATAGCAAGCCTCTTGGGGGCCATTGTCGTCCCAAAAGCTTCCCCTGCAAAATAATGTAAAAGTTAGTTACCCACGATCAAATGAAATTATCCACAACATGAACATTGTGAAAAGGACTTACACATCATCTCTTCTTCTTCTTTTTTTGCTACTGTGGCTAAATCAGACAAATCTAGGAACTCGATTTCATACTCGAGTCCTCCCTCTTCAACTTCTGAACGGCTCCTGGTCGCTTAAAAAAACCCTGGTTGGGCAAGCTAAGAAATCTCCCAATCTTGTCTTCAGTATATGATAACAGCGGTACTCGAGAGAACGTAATAGCTACTATGACACAAGAAAATTAGATGGAAATAATAAACCATGAAGAGGATGCAGAAATAAGCAAGACACTTGCGGATGGTTTTCCATTATGTCATCAACCATTCATCATCGTCCCCTAGTGACGATGTCTTTTGAGAGACATACCTAATCTTCCACTTCCTATCATTCATGGAAATGCCAATAACTAGGAATTTATCACCCTTAGTCTTGAGATATAGGTTGTATCAGTGATTCTTTTGGGGCTTAAAACAATTAGTCTCTAGAAGCCCATAGATGGAGAAGGGTGACTCCTATCCACTAGTCACACGCTCGATCATGCTAACATTCTCCAAAACTAAGGCATCATCTGCCCCAGAGATAGGTCAAAGGTCCCTAAAAAATACCATGATAGTGAGAAAATGGTTGTGAAAAGCCATTTCTAAAAGGATACTTATATAGGACGAAGTACCCTTTTGGTCAATCTTCAGGACGAAGATCACACGGATGGCACAACTCAACGTTCTGCGGTAAACTACTTTAAAACCTAAAAGACTCGATATCCCTATCCCTTATGAAAATCCTTATGGAGTTAGTCATCTCTTTACAGTTAGGGATCGACGAAATCGCCTCAGGAAAGCTAAACTCTTCCCAACCACTCACTGGTTTCCTAGCTACGTGTTTACCATGATAGAAAAGAACTTAAAAGGGGAGAGTCATACCTCTATGATCTTTAAAAAAGAAAAGATTTTTTTGTTGGTTTTGCGATGGAACACTAACGGTATCTCTCAGGAAGGTTATGTGGGCGTAAAAATGGAAACTCAAGTGAAAGACGGTATTTATACCATAAAATATTGTAAAGATAATGACGCCAGGTCACCTCGATGGATGACACATGACCTAGCAGTTCAAATGTCACCCTCGATGTGCGAGGCATGTCATCAACAGTTGTCCTGACACAAATGATGTCATGCACACGCATGACCACCCAATCGCCACAATCGAGGTACAATCTCTCAAGAAACCGATTTGTTTCCTCTCAACCAATTCAGTTACCAATGGTTCACACGTGTTAATTAATCTCCAAAAACCAACCTTTGGCTTGAAATTTGAAATTCAAATGTCGAGGCAAATTGTTTGGGTAAAAAACATAACCTCGACCAACGTGGAAAATATCCACGACAAGACCTTATCATCAATCTATCCTCGATATCCATGATGATGAGGACAACTAAGACACATGATCAATGAACATTTGAAACCTTAAATAAGATATTTCTACGACCAACCATGTTGTTAGTTTATTTTTAACTAATACTAATGCTTACTTATCTTCGGCGACGTTATTACTGTCATTTATTATAGGTCTTGCAGAATAATTACCAAGATTCACTTTATTAATACGCCAATAGTAATCAACGACCGACATTCAAAGACACCATTAAAGCACAACTATTATCAGTTTATAGATCTTTTAAAGTCCACCATTAATAATTGTTCCTCAAATCACCTATAAAAGGGAGAATGCACTCTACAAAAAGACATCTAATTCTATTTGAGCATACGCGATCACAAGAGCAAAGCTAAGAACACAAAAAAAAATGGCTAGACACATCTACAGATTTCATTGTTCTTTTCTTAAGTTTACACATGTTACATCGTGGTCATCCACGACCTATTATTGTAATTGTTACTAAGGATGACGTCCATAGTGCATCGACGACATCACCGATCGTCCGCGGTTTTTACCCATGATGGGGTTTTCCGCATCAACCAATCTCGTCTTATTTATTTTTTCCGCATTTGTCGTGATTACTTTCAAAGTTGTATATATAGTTGATTAAACCACGCAATACAATACTTATATTAAACTTTTATAATTTTTGGCATAAATAAATATTACATGACCTATTAGACAACAAAGATGTGTTTTGCATGGAAAAGATGATGAATAAAAAGACAAATAAGAAATATGACACAAACATTTCCATTTGAGGAAGTGATGATAACTTGCGATGCCATCTCAATTTCACTTCACTTTTAAGATATCACCATTAGATTTTTAACACGAAACTTTGGCGTAACTCCAAATACATCTACATATCATCTACCAACATGTACATAAAAAGAAGTAAACAACATTGAAAATCATGTAAAACAATGACCTACTAATTAACTACTAGCTAATATATATACGGATTTTTTTTAAAACAACCCATTAAATTATGATAATTTTAAAAACTAGTACATCATATATTATTTAATAGAAAATTTTCATCTAAGACTACAAATAAGAATAATAACATATATTTATTTTACAAGGTAAACGTTTTTAGTTTGTTTGTGAAACAAAAGTTACACATAAAAGAGTTTCATTTTGTGAAGTGAATACATATGAACCAAACACATTGTGAAACAAATATATGCTCATCAATACATTTTAATTGTTAGATTTAGATGAGGAAAAAAATCATGAGAAACAATAACCTAAAATAAAAGTTGTCACGATTATCACAATATATGGAGTTCTCAAATGATTATCATGTAAACTAGATAAAAAAAAAAAGAATTTTAGAAGGTAAATCATTACTTCAAATGAAATGCTAAGATATAACACTACAAAAATGCAGAGTATCGGCAAGGGAAATTTCTCTCGCAATTCCGTTGTTAAAAGGATCATCTGTTATTGATCCGTCGCTGATACTCTGTCGATTAAATGCTCTTAGGTAATGCTATCAGCGATGGATCAGGGGAGGGATATCAGCGACGGATTTGCGAGGGATACTTTCACTGACGGATCAACGAGGGAATAGCTTCAGAGACGGATAAACGAGGGAATATATTAGCGACGGATCAGCGAGCGAACTTTCAGTGACGGATCTTTCAGCGACGGAACTTTCAGCGACGGATCAGCTAGAGAATTTTCAAGGACTTTCAGCGACGGATTTTCCCTCGCTAATCCGTCGCTAATTTGTGTTAATCTAAAAAGTAAATTTTTTGAAATTACATAATTCATGTATTTATTTATAGAAAACCTAACCATAACATAACAAACCAAAACTATGAACAAATTAAAACTAATCAATTCATACAATTTAAAATAATCAATTCATACAATTTAGTCTTCAAATGCATACAATCTAACTACCGGGAAGTGGGGGAGGGGGAAAAACATATCCTGACTGCCGCATAAACGCAACAAAATACTTCGATAAGACAGTCTGTTCGGCTAATGCAGCAGCTTATCTGGCATGGTCGGCCTCCAAATCTGCTCTCTTCTTCCGTTCGTCCTCTATCTCGGCCAGATGGCGTTCCTCCCGTAGTTGTGCCTCATCCTCTACCCTTGCCAACTTCTCTCTAAACTCTGGTACCTGTAAATATACAATATTCGAGAAAATCAGTAATTTATTCGCAATTTTAGTAATGAGAAAGTTTATAACAGTACAACCAACATACCTCCGCTCTTGACTAGTATGATGACCCGCTACTGCTACATTAACCCATCATAGCATAAGAGGGATCATGGGTGGTCCCGAAACCAAAGATGCATCCTTTCCTCCGTCCTAGACTCTGCTCCCAAAGAGATGTCTCATTAGTGGGAGGGTTGTCGGCACTAGACTGTGATTCACTCTTAAGCGATTGAAATCGCTCCTATGGTTCACCAAAACAAAAACAGGTGAGGTTATATATGTAGAAATTTAAGCATCATAACGGCTGTAAATCAAACATAACCAATGCTTGTTTTTAACAATTAAAGCATTCTAATAATACCAATGGTAGTCACATTCTCAACCTATCTACTTAACCTAATGCCTACCCAATAATGGCAGCCTAAACTAATAGCATCACTATGTTTATTAAAATATATTACCTTAAACCTACCAAACGTATCTATTAACCAAATTAATGGTTTTAAAAAACATACATGATACCTAGCAGCTTTGGGGAAACTGAATTGAGAAGGATCGGTAGGCGGGTCGGACGAACCTTCATCGAACTTCTGGTTCATGCAGTGAGTGTGCTCAAACACCTTAGTAGCAGCCGGCTCACGACCCATTAATTTTTCCTACATTAGACAATTAGGTTTAGTTTTTAGTAAACATAAAAAACGAATTATATTTTCAAAAAAGATTATATAGTCGCCATCCTGTCTCGATGTTGTGCAATACTGATCGATCCCCTAATGTGTCTGGACGACACCCCCTCAAACTGTGTGTTCCGATTAGCCCTATTAATCCTAGATTTCCCTTTTCAAGGCTCGATATCCCAAACCTATTAAAAACAAAGCACATATATAAGGCGGTACAAAACACATGGCAGTTCAAAAAGCTCACAATAGAGATACATACCTGGTCAATCATCTGAAGCCAAAACCTCTCTAGGACCCATACAGGATGGTGTAATCTAATCTGTTAAAAGTCCTTACCGTCCCATTGTTGAGTACCGGGAGAGGCCTGTGCCACTGCCCAGTCACATGCAACACTCATCCAATCCGAGTATCTATTGTGCATGGCTTTGGTCCATAAATCATGAATCATGTCATCCAGCTCTGATTCCCACTGGAACTTAGCCTACATACACAATATTTGTATAAATGTAAAAACAATAACCTTATATGTATAATTACATTAAAAGGGTACACCAACCCGAAAGCGCTGGAACATCAAGTTGTGTGCTTCCTGAGGTACTTCCTTCCATTTAGGCCATGGACCAGCAAAGGAAGACCTGAATATAGCCGTCATCTCCCAAATAACAAGGGCATATGTAAACCTGTACAATTAAAAACATATTTACAACAAAATAGACATTCATACCATTTTATTATGTAATACAAAGTCTTATACCACATCTACTTACCCATTGCCTAATAATGAAAGATGTCTTTGTTGGCTCGGATGACTCGTTGTCGACATCTCATTATTGGTGCCTCTTCTGAATCCTGAAAGTGTCGAAGATGGGGGCTCCATGGCCACCTCTTGTTCATATAAACCCCGAAAGGCGATCTCCGTAAACTCAACAATGTCATTGATGCACGGGTTGCCACACTCGCCAACAGAGTTGCTGCCCCTACCAGACATGGGGCTGCCGCAACTACCATGACGGCCTCTCCCGCGCTCTCGGCGTGACATCTCCTAAAAAAACAAACATTAGATTATATCATGCAAAAAGATAATGACAAATCATGATTATATGTACAATTGTGAAATAAGCATACAAAAGACAAGCTACTCATCAGAAGAATGATCAAATAACATCCGTAGGTTTAGAAAAGTTTCGGATAACTTTAAAACTCTAAGTGTAACAGTTTGACTACTTGAAAATCAAACCATAGGTGTGAATGAATTTGGTGGTCTTTGAACGAGTTGAGAAGCCCACATGTAAAGCTTTGACTACTCAGAAAGTCAAACTGTAGGTTTAGAGGAGTTTCGGACGACTTTAAAACTCTAAGTATAATGGTTTGACTACTTGAAAGTTAAACTATTGGTGTGAATGAAGTTGGCGGTCTTTGGACGAGTTGAGAAGCCTACATGTAAAGTTTTGACTACTAGAAAGTCATACCGTAGGCTTAGAGGAGTTTCGGACGACTTTAAAACTCTAAGTGTAATGGTTTGACTACTTTAAAGTCACACCGTAGATGTGAATGAAGTTGGCGGTCTTTGAACGAGTTGAGAAGCCTACATCTAAAGTTTTGACTACTTGAAAGTCAAACCATAGGTTTAGAGGAGTTTTTGATGACTTTAAAACTCTAAATGTAGCGGTTTGACTACTTGAAAGTCAAACCGTATGTGTGAATGAAGTTGGCGGTCTTTGAACGAGTTGGGAAGCCTACATGTAAAGTTTTTACCATTCAAAAAGTCAAACCGTAGATTTAGAGGAGTTTCGGATGACTTTAAAACTATAATTGTAAGAGTTTGACTACTAGATAGTCAAATCGTAGGTTTGGAGGAGTTTTGGATGACTTTAAAACTCTAAGTGTAATGGTTTGAATGAGTTGAGAAGCCTATGTTTTTAAATTTTTCGACGGCATAACGACTTTAAAAGGAATATTTCCAAACAATTGGCAACCCAACTACAAATGAATACAATCAAGTCTAACGTTTGCCCAACAATTGGTAACTCAATTACAAATATATATAATCAAGCCTAATGTTTACCCAACAATTGGCAACCCAACTAATTAACAATAAACATAACCAACGAATATGTAAAATTTAACAAACATAATTGTAAAAGAACAAATAAAGTTTTACGATTTAACAAATTTCTGTAGAACAACTTCTAAAACACAAACATATAATTTCTATGATTTGTTTAACCCAAGTGTATATGTAAAATTTAACAAACATATACGTTTGGTTTTACCTCTAAAATCCCAAATCCTAAATCTCATTTTCACTCTTAACATCATTAATAAACAAAGATTTATGTTTTAACTTACATTTATATACATGTTCTATACCTCTAAATCTCAAATCCCATGTTCTACATTTCCTAATTAACAAAATAAAGACAAGAAATAAACATAATCATTACAAGACCATTTGGTCTTAAATTCCAAATCCCAAATCCCAAATCAAACTTGATTCAAGTTAAT
This sequence comes from Cynara cardunculus var. scolymus, assembly GCF_001531365.2. NCBI lineage: Eukaryota > Viridiplantae > Streptophyta > Magnoliopsida > Asterales > Asteraceae > Cynara > Cynara cardunculus. Next base: position 10,603 of record NW_020204334.1, read on the forward strand.
AAACCAGTTTGATTTTACCTTTAAAATCACAAATCCTAACTTACCTTTAAATGCCTAAATCCCAAACACATTTCATCAAAATAACCCTAATTGTTAGCTCTAATATTTACTTCATGTAAAAGTATGAAAAAGTATTCTGCAAGTGTTGACAGAAGGGTATCTTCCATAGAAGACAACAGAGGACCAACAACAGAAGTTGTTTCATCGTGCAAGTCAAGAATGACAGAACCTCTGATGTCTCTCACAGAGGTTTTGGAAAATAGTCCTCTGGCAATAAGAACCTACAAGTTTACTACAGCAGAGCCTCTGAGATGGCTCACAGAGGGTCTGCGGATTAGTCTTCTGTGAAGATCTTGTTCTACTGTTTTTCAAAGGTTGTTAGATGCATGTGCTTCTCACGTGACTAGATTTTAATAGACTTATTTTGGATGGCTTAGATGATTTCACTTTCTAGATCTGTCAGTAAGGTCGTTAGGGTCTAGTATAAATAGCAGCTTAGGTCTTTGTATTCGGTGTGCTTCCGTATTGTAATCGTCTATATTTTCAATCAATTGAAAAACCTTTGAAGCTATTCTATTGCATTCATCTTCTTCATATTAATCTGTGTGTTCTTGGTTAATTACTATGTTTTGTTCTTATCATTGTTTCCGCTGCACTGTAATCGTCCTAGAGATCATTCAGAGTAAGAGTTCAAATACCAAAGCTGAATTTACA
>NW_020204334.1:11581-12460 GCF_001531365.2 Cynara cardunculus var. scolymus
GAACTATGGTGGTCCACTTGCTCTGGTTGCAGAGGATGGCAGCTCTGGAAAGGGGAAAGGAACACAGAAGGAAAAGAAGAAGAAGAAGAAGAAGAAGAAGATCTTGATAGCAGAGAGTGAGGAGAGTTCTGATGAAGAAGTCTCGATGAAGGAGATGATGAAAACTCTAGCCTTGATCACCAGAGAATACAGAAAGGGTGGTGAGAGGAAGGAGTACAAGAGTTTCAACAGAAGAAACTTCACAGAGGGTGGTAGATCGGATGCTAGTGAGAAGGAGCAGAAGCCTTCACAGAAGGTAGAGGAGTAGAAGAAGGAAGAGTCGAAGGAAGGATGCTTTAGATGTGGCAAACCAGGCCACTTTGCTGCAAATTGCTGGTCAAAAGGGCCAAAGGCTCCACAGAAGGGTCCTAGAGATGCAGCCTTCTACAAAAAGAAGGCTGACTACTACCAACAGAAGTCTCTGCTAGCTCAATCGAGTGAGTTAGTAACTGATGAATCCTCTGATGAAGATGAGCAGAAGGGTCTCCTTGCTTGGGAAGACTGGGACACAGAGGATGAGCTCTTCTGTGGGATGGCTAAGATCGACTCTGACTCCTCTGAAAGAAATGACCAAGAGGTTTCTACTTCTTACTCTTCTGAATCACTTGATCTATACACAGAGATCATTGATAACCTCGATTCAWGTCATTTGGAGCATTTCAAGCTAAAAGAAAAACTTTATCTTTGTGAAAAAGAAGTCATTCTTCTCACAGAGGAAAGAAACAGATTTTTCAAAATGTTCGAAGAAGCTCAAACAAAGTTTATAAAATTTGGAAAATTCTTCAAAGGAAAAGTTTGCCGAGGTTCAAAAAGATTTGAAAAACAAGGTGGATGAGTTAA
>NW_020204335.1:0-9996 GCF_001531365.2 Cynara cardunculus var. scolymus
AATAAAAAATGAATAATAAATTACAAAAAAAAATTAAATTTTTAGTTTGGTACTAATTTCAATAATTTTTTTTTAAATTTATATGATATTCTTCATATTTATATCTATACTATATTATAAAGCATTTGACAAAAACTCTTAAAAATCATTCTTTATGCACGAATTACTGTTTATTAATGCATATTTCTTGAAATTTAAGATTACAAATAAATTATGCGTAAATACAACTTATTAAAGCTCCAATCTTGAATTTGTATAACTAATTGGCAGATAAGCATAATAAATACAGGATAAACATATAAATTTTAAATATAAAAAATTTAAAATATAATTAGGATAATCATTGAATTATAACATAATTATTATCTTTATAAAATTTATATTGTAAAGCCAAAAATATTAGATCTGAATTAAATTAGAAATTTGAATTAAAGAAATTGTACCAAAAAACGAGAACTTTTAAATAGTTAATATTCGTATCGATATATTTTTAATTTTTTATAATATCTTCAAATTTATTTTTATTCAAAAAGTAAAAACATTTTCTTTCTCAAAACCACATAAATCGTATTATATCGATAAAGACGAAAAATAAAACAAAACCTTAAAATGAAGATGTATCTCGCTGCATTGCGCGGACTAGTTTTTTTAAAATAAAAATATTATCGTTTTCTCAAAACCATATATAAGACTGTATTATAAAATCGACTGAGATAAAAAGTAAAACATTAATAGGGATCTTGCTATATTATACGAGTAGCCTGTTAAAAATAAGGGAATAAAAATATATTATGGTTTAAGCGTGATTTGCTATAAAAATGAAAAGGAAGGTAGCAACTAGCAAGACGGTCAAAAGAATATGGAGTTGGGTATTGGTTAAAAGATCAAAACTGGGGTTGACCTTTGAAATTAAGTACCTTTCGAATATCAAAAGAATAAAGAATTAAAAGATCAAAACCGGAGACCTTTGAAATTAAGTACATTTCGAATATCAAAAGAATAAAGAATATGGAGTGGGTGTTGGTTAAAAGATCAAAACCGGGATTGACCTTTGAAATTAAGTACATTTCGAAGAAGCTTCAACAATTTCATGGAAAAGACAAGAAATTATTTATTTATTTGTGTTCCCGTTCTTTTGAGTGTAACAATTTTCTAAGTAACAATAGATAGATATGTGTTTTATATGATTTTCTTCTAATACGTTTTCAATAATAATTACATCATTCAATTTTATTTTGAAAACTAATTAATTATTAGTCAATCATGAACCCATGACTTTGTTAGTGATTTTAGTGTTATAAATTATTCAGGTGTAATTGTGATTTGTTTGAGATCAATTAAAGTGATAAAGCAAGCATACGTGAGTCAGTGTACGAAGTGCACACTCACAAATGTTGCATTGATCACCTTAGATCGCCATAAAGCGGGCGTTAATGGGTCGCTGAAAATTTCAATAAGTGTTTCATTCCATTTATTATGCAAGTACAACTTTCAATGAAGCACATATTAACTACAACAACTAGAAAAAGAGTTATTAGCTGTTGTTTTTGCCTTTAAGAGCTTTATATCATATTTGATGGGGAAAAAAGTCACTGTACATACCGACCATACCACTATTAAATACTTGATCTCAATAAATGATGCTAAACCTAGGTTGATAAGATGAGTTTTGTTATTGCATCAGTTTGACCTACAGATAGTGGATAGAAAAGGACTGAACAACCAAGTGGCAAATCATTTGTCTAGGCTAGACAAGCCTATTGAGGATAGAGGAGAAGGAGACATTATTAAGACCTTCCTTGATGAGAGAATTCTTATGTTACAACAATTACATTCATCATGGTTTGCTTATATAGAAAGTTATCTCGCTTGTGACATAACAACTTCTAATTATACTAGTCATATGCTTAAGAAAATTCTAAGTGATACTAAATCGTAACTTTGGGAATATCCTTTCTTGTTAAAAATGGTACAGATCAAATTTTAAGAAGTTCATCCTACAAACTAAGGTGGCAACAATTCTGCACCATTCCTAGATTTCAGAACAAGTAAAAATTTCATTAAGTGTAAGTTGTGGTAGTGTTATCAGAGTTCTGGTGTATCACTGTAAATTTTTAAGTATAAGTTTGAGTAAGTGATAAGTGGCTTTACACCCTCCTTAAATCTAACTGCAAGTGTACGATATCGAATCAAGTAATATGTATCGTACGAGTATCGAACCAAGAAACTAGGCACCGAGTATCAAAAATGACTATGATTACAATTGACTAGATGGTCTACATTGGATGATTTGATTTAATAACAAATTATCTAACTTACTAATAGAATCTTAAAAAATTCATAGAACAAAAGTTGGACACTTTATCAGGAAGAAAACGTTGGGAGTTAGAATCCTAATGGTTTCCACATAGAACACTTCAGTAGCAACAAATATCAGGTAATTCCTATTAATTGAAAAATCAAAGGTTCACTATTGCTTTCTCTCGAGTTATAACAAATTTATCCCTGAAAAGCATATATTTTATTTCTTGATCTCAATAACGATCTCGGAAATTCATTTGGACCAAGATTGTAAAAGAGTATCAAGGTATAATTGGTATATCTCTATCCAAGTTCTTATCTTACACATACAATTTATAGATCTATTCTCAAATTAGTTTTCTCAAAGACAAATCAAGATAAATATATCAGTTGCTAGTTGCTCGAGATAACAATAACTTTAAGAATAAATCATATGCTTCATAAATTAAAAAACTTAATAAAAATCAAAACTTTATGTGTTCATATGTTTTCAAACCAAAAATTATCCAACCCCCAACATCTAAAGATTAGTTCATGTTGGGCTTTGTGAAAAACCAAACGAAAAGGGAGTAATTCATAGATATAGACATTAGTTTCTCAACAAATATGGAAAATTGTAAAAACTCCCTTTTTGAAGCTCAGCACCGACGAACACAAATTGAATCCTCGTTACTTGTCTCTTTTGAAGTGTTTTTGTGTCTTTAATCGCTCTGAAAATCTGCCAAGAGTGCTTTGCAAATCACCCTTGTTGTAGTTTTATGGATAGAAAACTGAATACCTTCAACCCTAGCTAGAATAGAGAATAAAACACCATGGGATATTACGACTTTCCATGCGACTTAACTCGCATTGGAACTCATTTCAGAAATCAAACCTACTTCGGCTTCTCAAACTCGCATAGAATCTCACTTTGGACACTATTTGTGTAACACCCATGATTTTAGAGGCTTTTGTTAATATTTATAATGTTCGTTCCAGCATTAAGTTGGAAATTTAATAAGGTTTTATTATTAGATCATATTGGAACTTTCAAGGATCGAATCGGGAAAAATTGAGCAAAAAACACAAGAAAATGAGGCTTGCGGCCTGTTTGCGATCTAGGTCACTACCCAGGACCCCTAAGTTTCTATTTGATGATGCTTTAGAGGCACACGGTCTGTCCTACGACTTCAAGGCACTAGAAAAGCCCCAAAAGTGACAAGATCGGTTTAAAATCATGATTTCTAGGTTTTCTTTATTTCACCATATCTTTCTCATTTCATGGCCAATTTTAATGATTTTTAAGCCTAGAGACTTGATTTTTGGAGCTATTCAATATTATATCAATAGGAGTAAATTTTATTGGAGAATTCAAGAGTATTTGAGAAAGTAACCTCTTCATCTTCTTTCTCTAAGATCTAGGGTTTTGATGTTCATCATCTCCATCGTTTTTTATTCCATTTCACCTTAGGTCTTGGGTCCTTGTGGTGGAAAGGAGCTTTTGGGGAGTTCTGGAGCTAGGTTTGAGAGTCTTCTTTGTAGATCATGTTTTCTCCAAAGGAAGCTAAATGTTTGGTTTAATGCCTAGATATAGCACAAATCTAGTAAGGCGAGTTCTAGTTGCTTTGCAAAACTATATACATGTCAAAATATCTTTATTTTGGGGTTTGAACATATTTTTATGAGATTGGTTCATATTTGATGCTTTTTATGATGTCGATCCCAGATTAAAGTAACAATCACAATTAGCTCACAATTAGCTCACAATCAAGAACACAAATTGGATTTTAAAAGTCATATGTATAATGATGAACTTGCAAACAACACAGAGTATTCTTGATGACTACAATGATGCCCAACATTCTCTCAATTGATCCCACAAGATTATGATCAAGACTAACTACCAAACAACTAACACACCCTTATTTATACCCGTAATACAAAGCTTGTAAAGGCCTAACTAGAAAGCATATAAAACTGTTTTAGCACAAGGACTTGAATACAGCATTTTAGACTCAATAATATCCCCCTTTAGATTCAAGTCCAGAAATTAAAAATTCTCTAGATCTTCATATCTTTAGCAACTTCACCAACAATCTTTAGAACAGGTTATCTCAGAAAACTTTCAGAAGCTTTGTGTTGGTCCCAGTCGGGTCTACAAGAGTTTATACATAACAATTTGTAGGATGGGAGAGGGGAGGATGAATACAAACACAACAACTTTCACTTTTAAAATATATATTGATAAAGAAGATCATTACATATTTTTACATATTGTTTGCGGAAAAGATAGGAAACAGAACCTGTCTAAACAATCACACACAAAATTACAGATAGCAAGAATAAAAGACTTGGTACAAGAAATAAGATAAGAATTAATATGCTCTTCACTTGTTAAAGTGGGTCTTTCTCTTACACAGAGAGTAGAGAGAGTAGTATCTTCTTGAGTAAGATTAGAGGAGGAAGATGATAGATGAGAAGAAGAACTACTCAATTATTTATACTCATTGCATTTAATGTAATTCAGAAGGTACAAAGCACGTGGCAAGATCTTAGACGAAAGCTTGTCCTTTGTTGCAGTATACAGTCTTTTAGTCGTATATGAACAATCTTCTTTCATAAATTAGGAAAACACGTTTGGAGACAATGGAATGACTCTGTACATTGCTTTACTTTGAAAGGTATGGGTTTGTTCTTTGTGTGAAGAAGGACAAGACAAAAACTATCTTGCTTAACAAGATTTATTTGATCGTTGAACACTGGAATGATGTTGAAGGTCTCATTAGGTGTTCACTGAATCTTGCGTAGATTTCACACTTGTGTAGACGAGCTTGTTATCACTGAAAACCGCTTTAGATCACAAACTTACTGGTCTCTAATCTTCAGCTTCTATCTTCGACATCGCTGAAGGATCTGTGGTGTGAGTTTTGTCTTCTTGAAGGATACTAATCTTTGAATAATTTACAATACATGTTTAGATATCACTGAAAAGACTCGGTGATGATCACTGAAATTGAATACATAGATAAAATGGATCATCATCAAATCACGGAGAAAGAGGTTCAACACATTGACTTTGACATTTAAAGCACTTGAACTATTCAAACAACTTGACTTTTTTAGATTTGGTCTTTCACAGCATTTGAATAATCTCTCCCTTCAGATAACAATCTCTCTCTATACTCATCTTTCTTCAACACATGAAAATTTTAAAACATTCACAATCTCCCCCATTAAACAATCATTCACAAACTCCTCTTAAAATTGATAGCATCTTCTTGAGCTTTCTTTATTCTTTTGTACAAACTCCCCCTGAAGAATCATTTTGACTCAGCAACTTTGAATTATCTCCCTCTGTCGTTCGGAGTAACATTTTTGCACCATAGTCTTTCTTAACAGCTGGTATCTCCCTCTTATACAAGTAATCTCACTTTGAAATTTTCTTCCAATCTCCCCCCTTGCATCAGTCAATTTTATTTCATTTATATTTAAAAACATTTATATATCTCCCTTTTGTAATTTTTCATACTATTCTCCCCATTAACTGTTGGTCCCAACAGGATCTACAAGAGTAATCGATAACAGTTTTTAGAGGAGGGATGAATACAAACATAGCAGCTTTCACTTTTAAAAGATATATATTGATAAAGAAGATCAATACAATTTTTTATAGATTATTTGCAAAAGAGATAGAATGCTGAACTTATCTAAACAATCAAAGATAGACACAAAATTACAGATAGCAAGAAGAAAAAACTTGCTACAAAATATAAGATGATAAGTAATGTTCTCTTCACTTGTTAAAGTGGATCTTTCTCTTAGACGGAGAGTGGAGAGAAAAGTATCTTCTGGGGTAAGATTAGTAAGACTTACTAAGTTGATCTTCCTTGATTCTTGAACCTGAGAGGTTCTTTCATATTAAACACATAAAGTGTCCCACATGGATTTGGAGGTTCCGAGTTTCATCACAGAGTGATAAACCTCATCAGGAAGAGACATAGCTATTATAGACCTAACATGAGTGTCTATAGCTATTTTCTTCTTGTCTTCATCGCTCCATTGATGAGGGAGCTTTAGAATCTATCGTTCAGGAATCGCGACAATCATAGTTGTTTCAGGTTCAGCCGGAGAAATAACAAATGGTACATATGGTCCATTTTCTATGTAGTGTGGAATTTCAGGATCCACACCTTCTAGAAAGAGGGACATCCAATTCTTCTAGAGACTAAAGTTGTTTCGGATGAATCGGGGAGGTTTGGCAAGAGATCCATTGTCTTGAAAGTGTGTGTTTGTGTTTTGTAAAGCCATTTTAAAAGCAATAAGATTATCTAAAGAAGAAGATAATATAATGCACATAACAACTAAACAACTAGATAAGATAAAACACTGCTCTGATACCACTTGTTGGTCCCGTTAGGGTCTACAAGATGTGTACAATAGTTTGTAGAAGAGGAGGGGATGAATACAAACACAAAAAACTTTTCAAATTTAAAATATATATTGATAAAAAAAGGATCAATACAAATTTTATAAGATTGTTTGCGGAAAGATAAGGTAAATAAAAGTTATCTAAACAATCTAAAGTTACACACTAATTCTTAGCAAATAAAGAAAAGATTTGTTGTTAAAGACTTAGAGGAAAGTAAGTCCTATCTGGGAAAGAACTATTTAGAATACAACAAAGATATTCTAACTTGCTCTTGAAGATGAGCATATTTGTTCTTAGATGTGTGTGTTCTTTTACTTAGGCGTAAGTAAGTTTAGAGTGAGGAGTAAGAGAGTATCTCTGCATGGGGATAGAACACATCTATTTATACCCATTGCATTAAATGCACATTTAATGCAATGTGGTAGGGTTAGAACGCATGTCAAGTCTTAAGAGGAAGACTTGTCCTTTGCTACAGTGAATAGTACAAAAGCCTATTCATAAGCACACATCCTTTCACAAAGTTGGTGGGTAATAGAGTCAACTAATCTGCTCCGTACCATACTAACTTTTAGAAAGGGTATGGGTTTGTCCTTTGTGTCTATAAGGACAAGACAAAAAAATTCGTGCTCAACAAGCTTCTTTTGATCGTTGAATGCTGGAATAACCTGAAGGTCACTTCAGCATTCGCTGAGGCTTGGGCAGTCTTCACACATATGTAGACAAGGTTATAATCATTGAATACCTCTTCAGATCACGTACTCGCCAGTCTCTAATCTTTAGTTTCAGTCTTCGACTTTCGCTGAAGGTTCTTTGGTGTGAGTTTTGTCTTCTTGAAGTATCACTGTCACTGATTGGATTCACATTATCAGTTCTTCAGTGATCACTGAATAGACTCAGTAACGATCGTTGGGACTGAAAAACATTAACATAAATACTTCGTATATGGTAAAATGGATTATCATTAAATCAATGAGAGAGGATCAACAGTTGACAACATTGTTCTAGACCAGGATCCTGCTGTCTCTACCCAAAGTATAGAGGATATATTGGTTGTTTACTTTCGGTGTCATGGAATACGCCTCAAGGAGCTCATTGATAATGAATGATGACTCTCAATCCGACGTGAAGAGTTCTATGACGCTTACGATTCTCCAAAATTGGAGCATCAAATACCTCGTAGAAATATCGAAGGTTTCCAAGAATGACTTTGTAAAGGGGAATAGGGCAATGTAAACCCTATTTTAAACGAGTATTCTTACAGAATGAAAAACCCATCAGGGTACTTCTTTAGCCTAATGTTGCCAGGAACATATAGTTGTGTCTGCTGGCAGACATGCTAGCACCCTAAAAGCTAACAATTCTTCTTCATCCTCTATCAAGCTAAGAGGATCTAACATCTCTCTGAATTCTAGAAAATTGTACTGTTAGGTCAAATATTATTATATCTGAGATCACCAATTATAAAGATTATGAAGAATGAAGGAATCAAAGTGAAAGTCAACACGAGTAAAGAAAGTCAAAGTTGTCAACATTAGTGAAAAGTCAACTTTATAATTAGAGCTTAGTTGTAGTTTACTTTGTAGTTTGACTTTGTAATAAGTCAATCATATAAATAGTTCTTGTTAGTTTAGTTGTTAGTAAGAACACATATTGTAATATTCTAGAGTGATTGTAGAGAGAGAAACATGTATTGAGAGAGTTTATATACATGATGATTTTATCTCTAAATTGTTATTCCTATTGTTTAATCATTGTTATCTGATTGAAACTGGGTTTAACATGTACTTGGCTCTATATAGGATAAAGGCCTCCACATGCTGCCTAGGTTTCTTGGCCTGAGTCTTAATATGCATATGTAGAAGAAGGGGAAGAAATCGTACTTTTTATAGACATTAAAACCCCAAAGCTGTAGGACCCCAATTCCACACATTGCATGTAACATATTTTTCATACACAAGAAATACATGTTTATACTCCACATTGGTCCCTTAGTACAAGAATTAACCAGTACATAATACATGGTTCTAAAATTCAAAATACAATCCTGCACTAATCCAGATTCATCTATCAAAACTATACATGTCATCAGCCATTCCTCATGCAGATAAATATATAAGGAAGTTATTACATTTTCCCTTTTCCCTTACCTTCTGCACTTTCTGCAATACATGTTTAAAATCACAAAACAAGGGTTAGACTGAAAGATCTAGTGAGTTACCCTATTTCTGTTATTGCAGGGTAATAATTACCAAAACTTTTATGTAAAATAACTTTTCATATATATAACAAATATATGAACAAGTAAGAACATAAAACCAATACCTTTCACTTTTTAGGTCAAATTCTATGCTCGCAAACAACACATCAAATCCAAACAGGTATGTGTTAACTAGGAATATCTTAATGCCACTTTTAAACCTCTTTAACTCAAATATGGTTTATTCAAAGTTTCAGGCCAAACCTGTTATCTTTTCCATAATAACATCTAGACTATGATTTCCAATAAGAACCCTGATCTTAAACCTTTAAATCAAAAAGAAATAAAGATTTCAGACCACAGTAATCTTAAGGGATATAATAGTAAGAGTTATATTAGATAACACACATACAAATGCCACCCTTATATCCAATTGTACATCTCTCCTTGATATGTCACCTTTATCCCATGATACACCTCTTCTTGATATGCCACCCTTATCCCATGGTACACCTGTCCTTGATATGCCACCCATATTTCCCCATCAAAATATTTCACAAGACTATTCCATGTAAAAATTGACCGCAGTCAATGGAATATAATCAGTTCAAAAATCAATCTTATCAAAAATCCCCATTTCTGTTAAATAGATCAATATAATGATAAGTCAAAGTATGTCACACCCCGTTAAAGCGGAAACATGGAATGTAACAGGTAAGCGAGTCTTGGCAACAGTTTAAGAATAACACTTTTTTAAAGGTTCAAAATATACAGTTCATCGACTTGACAAGATTTCAAGGTTACAAAATATTTTCAAATACAACAAAAACTCTGTCTTAATMGATCTTGATCCAAGTAATGCTCCCAGAAGTCCACACAATTTACTTAGAACCTGAAAAGCATGGCATAAAACAGGGTCARCWACAAARAGTTGGTGAGCTTACGGGTTTTCACATGCATAAAAACATTTCAATGCATAAACCGAGTAATAACAAACTTATGCGAATTCTTTGCACTTAATAAATGTAAATCTAACGCGATGTAAATACTTGAGACACTACTGAGCCTTACCTGACCAACTTGCCCCATT
>NW_020204335.1:10311-12600 GCF_001531365.2 Cynara cardunculus var. scolymus
CTGCTATCGCTTGCTCGGACTTCCTGACAGAGCAACCAATACTAACATGAACTTCTAAATTTCCATGACTTAGGTTGGGTAAAGCTGTTTTCAATACAATATCGCCAAATATTTTCATAAATATAGCCGATATTTCAATTATTTGGTTAAAGAGAAACCTCCCAAAATCTAATTAATGGTATCATTAAATGTCATTCCAAGACAAATGATGGCAGCCGCCAACCATCGGAATCAAGAGATTTTGAGTGGGTTTAACACCCTTCCCAAGAATAATTTACAACCTTGAGTCACTCGCCTCCCCAAATCCGGTTGCATGCCCAAGAATGGCAGCAAAAAAAAAATGGGGACGGTTTCGAACTCAATATTTTCAAGAATCGAGACTTTTAACACCAAAATCCTCATCTCTTAAATAAATTCCAGAAAAGAAAATAAAACAATGAGAATTTTGGTTCCAGTAAGCTACAAAATGAGAGAATTGATTTAGAGATGCATGCAAGACCCAAATCACCCGAATGTGCAATCGGTCCTTATATGCGAGAACTCTCTTCTTCTCTTTGGGATTAAAAGATCCTTGGGTCACAGATTATCATCTGATGAAGACACATGTAAGTCTTCGATGGATAATCTCACCATCTTTAAATCCCGAAACTTGAGTTGAGTAGGAAGAGAGAATAGGAATTTGAGCACTGACCCGAATGCGGCGGAATTTCTAAACTTGCAGGGGGAAGAATTCGGCTAGAAGGTGATGAAATTTAGAGAGGGAGAACGAAAAAGGTTGGAACTTTTGAAGAATGAAGAGTTTTCAAAAGAGATGGGGGTATTTATTTGGGGCTTTTAGAGGAGCAGTGGGATGGCCTCTTAAGGCCCAAACCCAAGGGGCTTTTACTTCCCTAAGCTAAGTCCCAAAAATCTAAAATAGCCAAAACGGTTTTACAAGGACCTTTGAATCGCCACTCTTTTAAAATAGTTGGCAACTAAAAAAAGGGAATTGAGACTTTTGGGAAAACTTTAAAATTTTAAAGGAACGAGACTAAAATATCAACTTTATTTATGTGAAACGTTTCGAGTTTGATTGGCATTTGCATGAACCAACTTGGTCAACTACCCGCCTGAATATGATCTAAAACTAATCTTTAGAAGGTAAATAAGACGATCTGTTAGCATTCATTTAATGCTAATGATGTTCTTAAAAAGTTTTATTAAGCTATCGGGGCTAAGGATTGGACTCCTGAAAGTGATGTTGTGCCAAAACGTCCAAGTCTGGAAAAAGACCAGCTGCTGTGCTGAATCGATCAAGTATGGGCGACCAGCGCCTCTGTAAGAAGAACCAGAGCCTCTGTGAAAAGACACCAGAGCATCTATGAAGAGACACCAGAGTCTCTGTGAAGAGACACTAGAGCATCTATGAAGAGACACCATAGTCTCTGTGAAGAGACACCAGAGTCTCTGTAGCTGTCACCAGAGCCTCTGTGTTAGTACAGACCAGAGCCTTTGGTTGTTCTATCCTCTGGTCTTTTAGATGACCTCTTCAGGATCCTATTCTGGATAAGGCTAACCCTAAAAGACTTAGTTTTCAAATAAAGATCCCGTAATAAGGTTCTAACCTGGAAATCCAAAAGTGTAGAGTTGTTACAGTCTCCCCATCCCAGAAAAATTTTGCCCCGAAATTTAATCGTCTGCGCTTCAATTCATGGTTGGCTTGAGAAAAGGTGGGGATACTTGTTCTTCATGAAGTCTTCCCTTTCCCACGTTTACTCCGGTCCATTCTTGGAATTCCAATGAACCTTCACGATGGGTATTCTACTACGTCTCAACTGCTTAACTTTTCTATCCAAGATCTCCGAGGGTTTTTCAACAAAATGCAGTCGATCAAAAACTTGCAAGTCTTCCTGGGGTAAAACCTGGGTTTCATCTGATAGGCATCTCTTGAGATTTGATACGTGGAATGTGTCGTGGATAGCGCTTAATTCTAGGGGCAGATTTAGCTTATATGCCACTGGTCCAATTCTTTCTATTATTTCGAAAGGACGAATATAGCGAGGGCTCAACTTGCCTTTCTTTCCAAAACGCATAACTCCCTTCCAAGGCGAGACCTTTAGAAAAACTTTATCACCCTTCTGAAATTCTAAAGGTTTCCTCCGGTTGTCGGCATAGTTTTTTTGTCGATCCCTAGCAGCCTTGAGTCGGTCTTTGATTACTACGACCTTATCGGTGGTTTCTTGGATAACATCGGGTCCAGTTAGCTGTTTATCACCAATTTCTGACCAACACAATGGGGATCTACACTTG
>NW_020204336.1:0-1342 GCF_001531365.2 Cynara cardunculus var. scolymus
TTCAATTTTAAAAAACCCTTACCTATAAATACCCTCCTTCCCCCCAAATTAAAACCTTACGCTCTCAAAAACTCTCATACGAACCCGAAACCTGCAACTCTCTCAAAGCTTACCTGCAACCATGTCGTCTTCAAGCGCCTCAGCCCAATCAGTGAACATATCCAGCGATAACGAGGTTACCCAAGCACAAGCTCTCACTTCACATGCCCTGTCTTTCATGCAAAACAAGTACGAAAAGATCGTCCTCGTGAAGAAGCCAAATAACTACTATTTCGTCCCCTCAAATACAGGTTTTCCCGATTACACTTTCCCTCTCATTGAAATTCTTATAAACCATCCCATATTTTTCGCTTTATCTGCAACTAGGCCTACACCTGAAACCTATATCACACAATTTCTGCTTAGTGCCTATCTAACTACCCTTGACAATACTGGGCTAACCATTGTTGGTTACGCCTCTCACCCAGTTAACAAATCACTGGTTCCTCTAGAATTAAATGTTGATACCTTGAGAACTGCTCTACATTTGCCTACCCTTGAACAACTAAACCTAAATGCTTATGCTGCTGCTCCCACCGATGAAGAACTAATCCAATTTTTGGAGTTCCACTCTTACGCTACTCCTATCGTCAAACGAACTCAGTTTAAGCGTAAGGGTCTACCCCCTGTTTGGAACACATTATTTTCCATCATAAACTGCTGCCTAACAGGAAAGGTAGGCAGTCATGACCAAACATCCCATGCCATGATGTCCATCATGTATGGAATATACTTCAATTTTCCATTGGACTTCGCACAGTTTTTTGAAGACATGGTCAGCCTGATTAAAAAGAAGTGCGCCAGCCAAAAAGGGGAGAAGACAAAGGTTAAGGCCCAAAAGAAGGCCAAGGAAGATATGAACCAGCCTAATTTGATCCTACAACGCTTCCTTGGTCTAGCATTTAGAGACCTTCTGGCAGCAAAACTGCCTTATGTGGAGCCCAATGCAAGGCTCTACCCATTCAAGGAGTTTCATCCGACTGAGCATGAGCATGGCTACAGAAGTCTAAGACCCCTATCCAAGGCTATGCTCAAGTATTTAACTCATGGAGATCGCAATGCCTATAGACGTGGATACAGGCAACCAGAACCGGTCCCTGTAACCCCACCACGAATAGGTGTCCCCTTAGGTGAGGAAATTGCAAAAATAAGAGTGGAGGGACGCATGGAAGAGCCAGTAGTGGCTGGTCAGGTGAGTGAGCAACCCCCTAGAATCCCATCTCCATCACGCAAGAAGAAGAAGACACAGAAGGGTGCTGACTCTTCGGTGAAAAAGTCGAAGGGGAAGAAGAGGCCCGTAGAA
>NW_020204336.1:4672-7108 GCF_001531365.2 Cynara cardunculus var. scolymus
TCAGTGTGCTTCAATATTGTAATTGTTAACATTTTCATTCTATTGAAAATCATTTGAAGCTCTCTCTTGTGTTCATCAATCTTCATCACTGTGTTGTTATTGATTTCTACTTTGGTTGATTCTTATCTTTTCCACTGCATCATCACTGTCAAACAGATCATCCAAGTAAGTAATTAATACCAAGAAACTGAGTTAATCGATCCTACACCTTTTCATCAACAATACTTGCTAATGAGATAGATTTGACAGTCAGAGATTCTGATTTTTCAATAGAGTTTTCAACAATCACTGGTTTGGAAATGTTATTTCTTTCATCAAGATTTTTACAGTTACTTTTCTTGTAAACCACACTTTCGAAGTCCTGTCTTGAAATGACAGTTTTTCCATTGACTTTAACTCTTTTGAAACTTGCTTTTTGTTTTAGAGAGAAGTCGGGTTTTTGAATGCATCCAAGTTTGAAAGTGGATTCAAGGGTGGATTTCTTTGATTCGATGAATGAATCTAATTCATTGAATCCGATCCCTTGTGTATTCTTTTTGCCGTTTAGTTTTTCAAAATCTTCTTGGGCATCTTTATACTTTTTCATCAGAAGTTCATTGGTTTGAAAGTTCTGATGAAGATTTTCTCGCTCCTTTTGAAAGAAATCTTTAAGAGCTACCGAGTTCAGTCTCTCTGCCTCAGATTCCTTTAAGGCCTTAGTTTTCTTTTCTAAGTCCTTAGTTATTCGCTTGTTTAATTCCAAAAGTTTATCTTCTTCTGATTTCTTAAGGATGTTTATGCGAGTCTTTTCCTTTGTTAGTTCATCTTTTTCTTCGGTTAGAATATCAGTTTCTCTTTTGTAGAAACTTGCTTCATTTTCTGCTTTTATTCTTTCAGATTTTTCAAAACTTAATTTTTCTTTTAGTTTCAAGAAATCTTCTGAAAGYTGGATTACCCTTAACTCTAGTTCTGATGGAACAGAGTTGGTTTCATTTGAGTAAGACTCATATACCTGGTCATCAGAGTTGGAGGAGGATTCTCCATTGGACGTGGCCATTAGACAGATGAGCGTTTTATCTTCATCGTCTGATGAAGAGTCGAACACCCAGTTTTCTTTTTCGGCCATCAAGCTTCGCTTTCTTGAATTATACTTGTATTTATTCTTATAGTAGTCAGCATCCTTGATAAATCGTCCTTTGCATTCCTTGGAAAAATGACCAAGTTTTATGCATCTGAAGCATCGAAGGTCATTTTTCTTTCCTTGTCCTTTCTCCTTTCCTCTCTTCTTTCTTCTCTTCTTTCTTCTCTTCTTTCTTCCCGTTCTTCTCTTCCATCTCTTCTTTCGTCCCTTTGATAAAATTTGGATGGCTTTCTATCATAGGATGACTGGTACCTTTCCTTTCTGAACTCTTCTCGCTCGTAGGGTTTTCTGATGAACTTCTTTTGGAACTGTTTTATAATCAAGGCCAAAGATTTGGTGAAAGCTTTAATTTCATCATCTGATTCAGAAGTTTCTTCTTCAGATTCTGATTCTACCACCAATGCTTTCTTGCTCTTCTTATGTTCTTTGGCTGGAGTCCTTGATTTTTCTTTTTCATCGGCAGCAAGAGCAAGGGGTCCACCAATGGATACCTTTTTCATCGCTCTCTTGTGCTGCAAGTGTTCCATACAGGTCATGAAGAGACCAGCCATCTAGGTCCTGGTTTGCTTGTAGGGACATAGATAGTTGTTGGACCTTAAATTCAGCTTTGATATTGATCTAACACTCTGAATGAACACTAAGACGATTAAAGTGCAGTAGAAACAATAATAAGAACAGAACAGAGTAAATAAATTAAGAACACACAGTCAAGATGAGGAAGAAGATGAACACAGGAGAATTGCTTCAAAGGTTTTTCAATTCATTCAATTGAAAATATTGACGATTACAATACAGGAAGCACACTGATTACAAAGGCCTTAGCTGCTACTTATACTAGTTTCTAACAACCTTACTGACAAGATCTTGACGCGTGAAATTATCTAAGCCGTCCAAATAAAGTCGATTAAGTTCTAGTTATGTGAGAAGCACATGCAGCTAATAACCATTGAAATACAGTTGGAACATAATCTTCACAAAAGACGAAATCCACAGACCCTCTGTGAACCATCTCAGATGCTCTGCTGTAATTGACTTGCATGTTCTTATTGACAGAGGACCATTTTCCAGAACCTCTGTGAGAGACATCAGAGGTTCTGTCATTTTTTACTTGCACGAATATACAACTTCTGTCGTTAGTCCTCTGTTGTCTTCTGTGGAAGATATCCTTCTGTCAAGACTTGTAGAATACTTTTTCTATACTTTTACAAGAGATGAATAATGGAGCTAACAATCTCCCCCTAAGTATGAAAAAGTAAATTTGGACAAATGGGTGCAAGAATTGACTAAAGAAAGAATACAAGAAGAGATTAAACTCA
>NW_020204336.1:7563-12347 GCF_001531365.2 Cynara cardunculus var. scolymus
GATCTGGCTGGGCCAACCTCATAGCAATGTCGAAATCTTTCTGGCTGTAGAATTTGACTTGAGCGCGCATTACCTCAATCAGCCTTCTGAGAGAAATCGAATATGTTGCCCTCCTCTCCATGTACTTGTTTAAAATTTTGTTCAAGAAGATTAGGTCAAATACGCAGAGGTTGTGGAGGTCAGCATCTGTGAAAGTATAGAGGTTGTCATCATCCCTCTTCACCACGTATTGAGTATATAGCACGGTCTTCTTTAGCATAGTGCACGGAGATATGGTTTCGCGAGAAGTGACCACATGCTCTTAGAAGACCTGCTCTGGTGGCCTGGTGAGTTTCGAGAAGTGGAACTTTTCAATGGTAGAGGGCATTCTTGTAAGCTCTGAGTCATAAGGGGGCTATGTGTCCATGGCTGAGTAACGCCACCGCAGAATCTCCTCAACAGTGGTTACGGGCTCTGTACACACCTTCTGCGTAGGAATCTTGCTCATAGATTCAAGGATCTCAGATGCCCTCCCCATCGTGGCAGATTCTGGCGTTCTGTATTCTTCTTCTAGTATAGGCCTCTGGTAGACCCCTCTGGTAGGATAGGCTTGACAGTTCCTACCAGAGCGTCAAACGTACCCATGGACGTTTCTTCTGGTTTCTTCACGACTTTGGAAGAAGAGCCTTCTCCAACTCTGGGGATGGGGGATCTGCCATTTCTCGCCTGTGCTTCTGCCAAAGAAGCCTTTAGTGCTCGAACAAGATCCGGGTCATCATACTCTTCTTCATTGATCTCCTCTGGCGTTTCAGAGCTTGACCCCTTTTGTGGCGACTCCTCTACTGCTTTACCCTTGCCTTTCCCCTTAGGCTTTCGAGATTTGTCTTTTGAAAATAGGACAGCAGCAGAGTCCACTATTTTTAGTGGTTTGGCAGAGGTTGTCTTCTTTGGTTCCTCTGTTTTCTTCTCCCCCTCATGACGATCATGGTCATCGCCTCCTTGATCGTCATGGATTTTAGTGGCCTCTGTCTTGCAAGTAGTAAAGGGAGCCTTCTTCAATCGCCTTTGAACTTTGGAAGCCGCCTTCTCCATCTTTTCATTGACCATCTCAGCATTCAGAGAGGCATTGTTGATATCCATCTCTGTGGCCCATTTCATTTTAGAGACGCATCGATAGATTTCATTTATGAAGTTTTGACCCTCTGCGACGAGTTTCTTTGTGCAGTCTCTTATTGATTCATTGGTTACTCGGGCTTCCTTGAGAAGATGGTCATTGTATTTCCGTACGGTCTCTCCAAGGGCTTCAACCATTGCGTCTAGCTCTCTGTGAGTGGCTAGATGGTTAATGTTAGCCTTGTAGGATTTAGAATCAATGCCATAGGTGACCGCAGAGGAGAACATCCCTTTGATCTCATCCTTGAAGGCAGAATAATCGGTGTAGCCGGTGGAAATGAAGTCTGCAGCAAATTAGGTGGCAACCTCTGTTAATTTTGTCTTGAGCTTTTGGATTGAATAAAGGTTGAGAGACAGGGCGCTGAAAGCTTCTGTGAGGTGGTCTTTGTTGAGGACAGAGCACTGAAGGGCTGATACGGTCGCCTTGAGCTCAGAAGTTGTGGAAGTCAACTCCTTCAGAGCCTCTGTTAGAGGTGCAAGAGCCTCTGTCGCCGGTTGGGAGGAGAACAAGCTTTTCAACTCATCCATCCTCTCGAATACCTCTGTGCCGAAGGTTTGTAACTCCTCCTTCGTCACATAAGTACTCGGGGAACCTAGATCACCAACACATGGTGACCTAGTAGCCTCGGAGTATAAGGCGCCCTCAGTGACTGGTTTATCGATGTTAGCTCGGGGACTTCCACCGGATCATCGAACATCTCCAATTGGATAGCCTACCAGTGTTCTGTCGATGTCGTGCCTAGTAGGTTCAGAGCCTAACTCGGCAGAGGGATCGAGTGAAAACTTTGGGCGTTCTAGACCCGCAGTCTCTGTGAATCTCTCGTATSCCTCTGAAGCATAACTTGGTTGTTCACTCAAGTGTGGAGGGGCAACGGATGCCTCTCTGGGTTGTGACGAGTCCTTGGGCGAATGAGAGGATGTTGAGATGATGTTGAAGTAGATTGAGAGGATGTTGGAGTAGATTGTGGTTCCCAGACTGTGCATTCGACAGAGGATGAAAGAATGTCCTCTACGAGGTAGGTTTGGGTTGGGTTCCGTGTGCACGCTTTTTTCAATAAGGGTTCCCTCTAGAACAGGGTCCCTAGAAATGTGGGTTGCACTAGGAGGGGGGCTTGGATATGTGCCTTCGGCATCTTTTTCGCCTTCTTCTATCTCCAAATCTTCTTCTTCGTCGTCTATTACGACTTCTGTCCCCAAATCCGCTACTTCTGTGGGCGCTTTAAACTCTTGTTSGATGTGGAAGATTACATCGTGTATTTGCTCTGTTGGGGACTCTTCTTGAACAATCTTGCACAACCTTCTGTGCTTAGGAGCAGCCTCTGCTAGGCTTTTTTGCATTGCAGCCTCTGTGACCTCAACCTCTGCGGGTTGGGCCTTCTTTGAGTTATTCTTTTTCGGCTTTTGCAGAGGACTGCTTGGACCTTCTTCTTCTGCGGGTCTCTTCTTCCCTTTCTTTTTCTCAGAAGAGTCGACATTCTTCTGAGTATCCTTTGTCTTCTTTTGTTTTTGTGGGGGACTAACTACCTTTGGTCTTTCCTCACTCATCTCCCTAGCCTCTGCTGGCTCCTCCCTTCTTCCCTCAACCCTCATTTTTTGCACTCTCTCTCCTATGGGGAAACCTATGCATGGAGGGGTTTCAGGGACCGGCTCTGGCCGCCTGTATCCACGTCTATACGCTTTCCTATCTCCTCTGCTAAGGTATTTGAGCATGGCTTTTGATAGTGGCCTTGTGCTTCTGTACCCTAGCTCATGCTCTGTGGGGTGGAACTCCTTCATTGGATACAATCATGCATTTGGCTCTGCAGAGGGCAGCTTCTCTGCTATCATTTCACCAAAGACCAAGCCAAAGAACCTCTGTAGGATTAAGTTAAGATGATTGAGGTCCTCTTTGGCTTTCTTCTGTGCCTTCACCTTTGATTTCTCACCCCTTTGAGTAGCACACTTCTTTTTTATTAAGCCCACCATGTCTTCGAAGATGAGTTGTGCGTAATCAAGGGGTAGATTGAAGTAGATTCCATATACAATGGAAAGTATGGCATGTGAAGCTTGGTCATGGCTGTCAACCTTCCCTGTTAGACAGCAATTTATTATCGAGAACAGAGTGTTCCAAATTGGGTGAAGGCCCTTCCTTTTGAATTCAGTCCTTTTAACGATTTTTGTCTTTGCTGTGTAGGAATGAAATTCAAGGAACTCTATTAATTCGGGGTCTATAGGAGATGGAGCGAAGGAATCCAAATTCAGATTTTCCAAGGAAGGTAGATGCAGGGCTGTGCGCAGGGTATTCACATTCAATTCCATTGGAACAAGCGATTTGACAGTAGGGGGTGAAACATAACCTACTATGCTTAATCCAGAATTATCCAGGGTAGTAATATATGAACTTAGCAAAAATTGGGTAATATAGGTATATTGGGGTAGGTTTAGTTGCTGTGAGAGCGTAAAATAAAGAATGGTTGCAAAGGATTTCAATAAGAGGATATGTGAATTCAGGGAAGCCAGATGGTGAGGGAGCGAAATAATAGTTATTGGGTTTCTTTACAAGATTTTGAAAGAACAATAGGGCATGAGAAGTGAGTGCCTGTGATTGATTTACCTCGTTGTCACTAGGATTGTGTTCAAATTGAGCGGAGGTGGTTGAACTTGAAGACATTGTTGCAGGTTTTGGAAAGCTCGAAATTTTACAGGTTGGAGATTTTAGAGAAGTGAAGGGGTTTATGTTGGGGGGAAGGGTATTTATAGTGAGGAATTTGAAAGCGAACCATTTGTTAGGTGAAATATCGTGATGAGTGGCTTTTGGTAGGGACGAATCAAAAATATGACACGCGGTGTTGGGAAGACGCACGATCGATGACGTGTGCCCCCGTTTCTGACATGCGCGTGATATGCTTTAACCCTTATCCACAGAACCACGCGCACCATATCAATAATACAAAACTATAGAAGAGAGTTCTGTCAGAGGCCTACGGGTAACAGAGCCTCTGTGATATGTGCGGGGCCTTCTAACATGTTACACCTTTATTTACCTAAACGGTTTGAAAATCCTGAGAGAGACGAGTACTTGTTCAGTTCAGACCCACAGAGCCTCTGATAGAAGCGGTAGAGGTTCTGATGAGTTGACCTTTTAGATCAAGATACTTTAAAAGTTTTGGCACCTTCTGAGGTTTTTATTTTCAATTCAAAAACTCCCCCTATGAGCCAGCCTCCATGGCTCCCCCTTGAACTAAAAACCAATGTTAAAAAATCCTGAGAAGAAGTATCGACAGATGATCCGTTCAAAGAGCCTCTGAGAATTATCACAGAGGATCTATGAAAAGACTTCTGTGATGAAAAAACATTTTGCTTCTTCAAAAGGTTTTATTCTTTTTAAGCACATACTCCCCTTCAAACCTTGCATATCTCTGCGAGGTAAACCTGCTAACTAAGAAAACAAGTGAAGGTTAATCAAGAAGTAAAACTATATACAAAAAGAGATTATTCAAAGAAAAAACTTTATACAAAAATAAATAAACAATAAGACATTCCACATCTAGAACTCTGGATATGCCATTCCTATTTTCTCAACAAGGAAATTAAACCTTTTCTCATCAAGGGCTTTTGTAAAGAGATCAGCCAATTGGAATTCAGATTTTACA
>NW_020204337.1:0-1660 GCF_001531365.2 Cynara cardunculus var. scolymus
TGTGGCAAAGGTTTGAAGCTCCCCCTTTGTCACATACTTATCCTGGGAACCTAAATCACCAACACATGGTGATTTAGTAGCCTCGGAGCGTGAGGCACCCTCTGTGGCTGGTTTGTTGTAACCAACATAGGGACTTCCACCAGATCTTCGAGCATCTCCCATAGGAGTGTCTATTGGTGTTCTGTAGATCTCTTGCCCTGTAGGTTCAGAGCCTAACATGGTAGATTGATCTAGTGGGGACAGAGGGCGTTCTAGACCCTCTGTCTCTGTGATCCTCACATGTGCCTCTAAAGCACGTTCTGGTTGTTCACTCGTGTGAGGAGAGGCAACGGATGCCTCTCTTGGTTCTGTCGAGTCCA
Organism: Cynara cardunculus var. scolymus; assembly: GCF_001531365.2. Classification (NCBI taxonomy): domain Eukaryota; kingdom Viridiplantae; phylum Streptophyta; class Magnoliopsida; order Asterales; family Asteraceae; genus Cynara; species Cynara cardunculus. Next base: position 360 of record NW_020204337.1, read on the forward strand.
TGGGCGAAGGGACTCTTGCCGTAAAACCTTCATCCTTTTGAGAGGATGAGAGAGTTGTATGAGGTTGCCCAGGTGTGCGTTCCACAGAGGACGAAAGAATGTCCTTTGTGGGGATGGTTTGGAGGCATGTGCATGCCTTCTTCAATAGAGGTTCCCTGTAGAACAGGGCCTCTAGACATGTGGGTTGCACTGGGAGTTGAGCTTGGTTGTGTGCCTTGGGCATCTTTTTCACCCTCACCTATGTCTTCTTCTTCATCTTCGTCGTCTAATACGACTTATGTCCCCAACTTGGAAGAGTCAAGAGGTTCTTTAAATTCCTTTTGGATTTTGGAAAGAACCTTCACTATTTGTTCTGTAGGGAAAAAATCAAGAACAACCTTGCGCAACCTTCTGTGCTTTGGAGTAGGAGTGGCCTCTGCCAGGCTCTCTTCTGCTGCGGCTTCTTAAATTACAGGCTCTGTGGCTACTTGTTCTGTGACCACAGGCTCTGTTGGTTGAGCCTTCTTGATTTTCTTCTTTTTGGTCTTTGGCAGAGGTCCACTTGGGCCTTCTTCTTCTGCGGGCCTCTTTTTCCCTTTCTTTGTCACAGGAGAGTCGATACCCTTCTGTGTTTTCTTAGCTTTCTTAGCCTTCTTGGGTGGGGGACTTGGGATTCTAGGGGGTTCCTCACTCACCTTTCCAGCCTCTGCAGGCTCCTCCCGTCTTCCCTCGACCCTCATTTTCTCAATCCTTTCTCATAGAGGGACTCCTATGCGTGGAGGGGTCTCAGGGACCGGTTCTGGTCGCCTGAGTCCACGTCTGTAAGATTTTCTCTCATCATGGCTTAGGAACCTGAGCATGGCTCTTGATAATAGCCTAGGGCTTCTGTACCATTGCTCATGCTCTGTAGGATGAAACTGCTTGAATGGATAAAGCCTCGCATTTGGCTCCATAGAGGGGAGTTTTGCAGCTAGCAGGTAACCAAAAACCAGACCAAGGAAACGTTGAAGGATGAGGTTGGGTTGATTCATGTCCTCCTTGGCTATTTTATGGGCTTTAACTTTAGATTTCTAGCCCCTCTGAGTTGCGCACTTCTTCTTGGTAAGGCCGACTATGTCCTCGAAAATAAAACTGGCATAGTCCAAGGGAAGGTTAAAATATATCCCATAAACGATAGAGATCATCGCATGGGAGGTTTGGTCATGGCTACCCACCTTCCCTGTCAAGCAACAGTTGACAATGGAAAACAAAGTGTTCCAGACAGGGGGTAGGCCCTTGCGCCTGAATTGAGTTCTTTTGGTGATGGGTGTTGCGTATGAATG
>NW_020204337.1:6016-7023 GCF_001531365.2 Cynara cardunculus var. scolymus
ATTCTAGGCTCCTTTTTGAAATGCCTTTTAAAAAAATTTTGTATTTGTCCCTCCTTTGGTTTACCTACACTTACTGAAACAGAAGCTTTGTTAGTAGGCCATTTTTCCTTTTGCTGCCAAGTATAAGTAAGCTTCTGTGTTGTGGAGACAGAGCTTTGAGAGTTACTTTGCTTTGGAGTTTCTTTCTTACATTTCTCACGATTACTAGCAGTCTCTACAACTTGTGTAGGACTTGCTTTAAGATCTTAGCCATTTTCATGCTTAGACTTAGCCTTTCCAGAGAGCTCAGAGTTAAAAACATTTTCTAAAAGAGACTCATTTACAGAGGGCTCTGTGATAATAGAAGGAAACAATTCCAGAGCCTCTGTGGACAATTTTCGTTCAAGACACCAAAAGAACAGTTTAATTGAGATTCTGGTTGACCAAACTTGAAAATTCCTATTTGATCCTGTCTCATGAATTTCCTTGGAATGAAATCCTTCTTTGCAGAAGGTGAGAAGGAATCAATATAGTCTTCATAAGATATATTTTCAAAAGATAAACACGATTTTGTGTCTGGTTCAACCAACATTTTTCTCCTTTTGAAACTGGGCTTCGATTTAGAAGTTTTTCTTTTCAAATTGTTTGAGGATCTAAAGCTATTCTCTAGAGTTTTGTTTGATTTGAAACCGGGTTTGTTGTCAAATTTTGAGAAACCTAGACCTCTTCTGCCCAAATTGACCTTTATCTTTTTATAAATGTTTTGAGCCTCTTGAAACTTCTTTATTTTTAGCTCTCTGTCAAGCACGTCTTGATGTAAAAATTCTCTTTCCTTTTGAAAGAACTCATTCACAGAAGTAACATTGCACTTCTCGTGCTCCGTCTGCCTTAACTCTTCCACCTTTTGAAAGAGCTTTTGTTTAAATCTTTGAACATTTTAAAAAATCGGTTTCTTTCCTCTGTGAGCAAAATTACTTCTTTTTCACAGAGAGAGAGTTTTTCTTTAAGATCATAATGCTCTAAATGGC
>NW_020204337.1:10098-11759 GCF_001531365.2 Cynara cardunculus var. scolymus
CTTCGCTCCATCTCCTACAGAGGCCGAATTGATCGAATTCCTTGAATTTCACTCCTACACAGCAAAGACAAAAATCGTAAAAAGGACTGAATTCAAAAGGAAGGGCCTTCCCCCAATGTGGAACACTCTGTTCTCCATAATTAATTGATGTCTAACAGGGAAGGTCGGCAGCCACGATCAAGCTTCACATGCCATGCTTTCTATCRTTTATGGAATCTACTTCAATCTGCCCCTTGATTACGAGCAACTCATCTATGATGATATGGTGAGTCTTATCAAAAAGAAGTGTGCTACTCAAAGGGGTGAGAAGTCAACGGTAAAGGCACAGAAGAAAGCCAAAGAGGACCTCAATCATCCAAACTTAATTCTATAGAGGTTCTTTGGCTTGGTCTTTGGAGATATGATAGCAGAGAAGCTGCCCTCTGCAGAGCCAAACGCACGATTGTATCCAATGAAGGAGTTCCACCCCACAGAGCATGAGCTAGGGTACAAAAACCCAAGGCCACTATCAAAAGCCATGCTCAAATACCTTAGAAGAGGAGATAGGAAAACGTATACACGTGGATATAGGCGGCCAGAGCCGATCCCTGAAACCCCTCCATCCATAGGTATCCCCATAGGAGAGAGAGTGCAAAAAATGAGGGTTGAGGGAAGAAGAGAGGAGCCTGCAGAGGCTAGGGAGATGAGTGAGGAAAGACCAAAGGTAGTTAATCCCCCACAAAAGCAAAAGAAGACAAAGAAGACTCAAAGGGATGTCGACTCTTCTGAGAAAAGGAAAGGGAAGAAGAGACCCACAGAAGAAGAAGGTCCAAGCAGTCCTCTGCTAAAACCGAAAAAGAAGAAATCGAAGAAGGCCCAACCCACAGAGGTTGAGGTCACAGAGGCTGAAATCCAAGAAAGCCCAGCAGAGGCTGCTCCTAAGCGCAGAAGGTTGCACAAGAGTGTTCAAGTAGAGTCCCCAGCAGAACAAATTCATGATGTAATCTTCAACCTCCAACAAGGGTTTAAAGCGCCCGCAGAGGTGGCAGATTTGGAGACAGAAGTCGTACTAGACGACGAAGAAGAAGAATTGGAGTTAGACGAGGGCGAAATAGATGCCGAATGCACACACCCAAGCCCCCCTCCCAGTGCAACCCACATTACTAGGGACCCTGTTCTAGAAGGAATCCCTATTGAAGAAAACGTGCACACGCTGAGCCCTAAACCAGCAAACCTCGCAGAGGACATTCTTTCATCCTCTGTCGAATGCACAGTCCAGGAACCTCAATCTACTCCAACATCCTCTCAAAAGGATGGTGGTTTTAAAATAAGAGTCCATTCGCCCAAGGACTCGACACTACAAAGAGAGGCATCTGTTGCCCCTTCACACGTGAGTGAACAACCAAGTTATGCTTCAGAGGCATGCGAGAGATTCACAGAGACTGCAGGTCTAGAACGCCCAAAGTCTTCACTCGGTCCCTCTGTCGAGTTAGGCTCTGAACCTACTAGGCACGACATCGACAGAACACTGGTAGGCTCTCCAATTAGAGATGTTCGAGGATCCGGTGGAAGTCCCCGAGCTGACATCGACAAACCAGTCACTGAGAGCACCTTACACTCCAAGGCTACTAGGTCACCATGTGTTGGTGATCTAGGTTCCCCGAGTGCCTATGCGACGAAGG
>NW_020204338.1:0-12414 GCF_001531365.2 Cynara cardunculus var. scolymus
AAATAATGTTGTTTGGTAACTGTTATCTGAATGACAGTAAAATTACCATTTTAACCCTATGAATGATTTAACCCTTTGAAATTCAAATTAAAAGAAAATCCTTTTTTCGTTCTCATTGCATCCCTCTCAGGCTCCCACAGTCCCTCCCACTCATCATCTTCAATCGTTTTAGGGATTTGTCTTTCTCTGCCCTCTGTAATTCTCACCTTGAAGAAGAAGAAGCACACATACAGTCTCTCTCTCCCTCTCTCCACCATTGCAAGCCGTCGAGTCCTTTTTCGTCATCCTCGTCGTCATCGTCTTACAAGCAGCTCATTCCTCGATGTATCACCGAGGAGGTTACAGATCCTTCACTCCTAGCCAGACCAAGTCCGACTCGATGTATCACCGAGGAGGTTACGGAGGCTGTTCTCCTATCATTTATCCATCCACCGACGAGGTGATTGAAGAAGCGGTTGATGGTATCCCAAAGAGGATGGGCTATGCAGCGATCGGGAATGGAAGGGGGAAGAAGAAAGGGAGCGACCAGGGGGAGATCTGAATGGGCGCGGCTGCTTGGTGGGTGTGGAAGGGTATTGAAGGAAGAAATGGCAATCTGAATGGTTGAATAGCCCCCCACCCTCAAAATGGTTAAGAGGTCTGTGTTACGATTCAGAGGGCTTTTTTTTTGCCAAACACATTTTACCTCTGACCGATTCAGAGGTTGGCTCTTAATGGTGACATTAAGAGCCAAACAAACAGCCCCTCAACCTTCTTTTTGTAAAAGGCTACATCTCTAGGACCCCTCTGTGGTGCCTTTGGCCCTTTAGACCAGCAATCTGCAGCAAAGTGGCATGGCTTGCCACATCGAAAGCATCCTTCCTTTGACTCTTCCTTCTTCTGCTCCTCTACCTTCTGTGAGGGCTTCTGCTCCTTCTGTCCTGCATCCGATCTACCTCCCTCTGTGAAGTTTCTTCTGTTGAAACTTTTGTATTCCTTCCTCTCTCTCCACCCTTTCTGAATTCTCTGGTGATTAAGGCCAGAGTTTTCATCATCTCCTTCATTGAGACTTCTTCATCAGAACTTTCATCACTTTCTGCTATTAGTACCTTCTTCTTCTTCTTCTCCTTCTCTTCCTTCTGTTCTCCTTTCCCCTTCCCAGAACTGTCGTCCTTTGCAACCAGAGCAAGTGGACCACCATAGTTTTTCTTCATTTGCATAACTTGAGGCTCTTGGCTTTTAAGAGAACCAAATAGGTCAGCCAGAGTCCACATTTCCAAATCTATGGTGGCCTTCATGGACATGGTTAGGTGCATCCATTCAACTCCAAGGCTCTTCAAGAATAAAGAGTTGTTGTCCTCTGTGGTTCTCATGACTCCATACCTCTTGCAGTTGCTTATCAAGGTGTTCAAACTAGAGTATGTGTCCGACAGGGATTCACCCTCTTTTGCCTTGAAGCTGTGGTATTCGTCAATGCAAATTGCTCGATTGTTTTTGAGTGTTTTCTTACCTCCTTCAATCTGTTTTTCTAATTCTGCCCAAATRTCCATGGACAATTGACARTGATYGATACATTTGAAGATTTCGTGATGTATTGCCATGATTAACAATCGTTTGCACTTGCTACCCAATTCAATCATTATTTTGTCTTCGTCACTCCAGTTCGCAACAGGTCTTAGTTCGTAATGTTCATGAATTTCTGGGGTTGTGCCACTAGCAGGAACTCTTGGGATTAAGTTCATTGGCATATAGGGAGGATTATAAAGAAATTCACATATCCTTGGGTGAATTCCTTCCAAAAAATTAACCATTCGCACCTTCCATTGTGGATACCCCTCACGGATGAGCGTGGGAGGTTTTGATTGAGAACCAGTGCTCATGAATGAGGTATTGGCCAAATTCGCTATTGAAAGAAGAAGAAAAATAAGAATAAGATGAAACTGATAAAATAGAGTAAAACAGGGTAACCTGAAGAAGAAGACTTGTGTTCTAGAACAAAAGCAGATTAATACCAAGAACAGAATTAATCAAATAAGAATTCGATTCCTGCTTTGATACCAATTGTTAGGATCTGTGAACTCAGTTTTGATATCAATCAAATACTCTGGATGATCTTTAAGACAATCAAAGTGTAGTCAAAACAATATAAGAACAAACAGAGTAATAATCAAGAACACACAGTATATGAAAATGATGAACACGAGAGAATAGCTTGAAAGGTTTTTCAATTGAATTGAAAATAAGACGATTACAATTCGGAAGCACACTGAATTACAAAGGCCTAGCTGCTATTTATACTAGTTCCTAACGGCTTTTCTGACAAGACCTAGACGTGTGAAACGATCCAAGTCGTCCAAATAAAGTCGATTACAAACATAGTCACGTGAGAAGCACATGCAGCTAACTACCTAAGTAAAACAGTAAGAAGATGTTCTCCACAGAAGATGAACCGCAGACCCTCTGTGAGCCATCCTAGAGGCTCTGCTGCATATGACTTGTAAGCTCTTTATAACAGAGGACCATTTTCCAGAACCTCTGTGAGAGACAACAAAGGTTCTGTCAATCTTGACTTGTACGATCAAACAGCTTCTGTTGCTGGTCCTCTGTTGTCTTATGTGGAAGAAACCCTTCTGTAAACACTTGCAGAAATCTTTTTCATACTTTTACATGCAAATATTGGAGCTAACATCTTTCCCTCTTGAACTCTTTTCGTTCATAGGGTTTCTTGATGAACTTTTTCTGGAACTGTTTTGTAATCAAGGCTAAAGATTTGGCAAAAGCTTTAATCTCATCATCTGATTCAGAAGTTTCTTCTTCAGATTCTGATTCTACCACCATTGCTTTCTTGATTTTCTTCTTGTGTTCTCTGGTAGGGGTCCTTGATATTTCCTTTTCATCGGCAGCAAGAGCGAGAGGTCCACCGATGGATACCTTCTTATTCATTATGTCATTCTCTTGTGCTGCAAGCGTTCCATACAAATCATGAAGTGACCAGCCGTCTAGGTTCTGGTTTGCTTGAAAAGACATAGACAGCTGAGTCCATTCATTGCCAAGACTTTTTAGGAATAAAAAATTGTTTTCTTCCTTAGTTCTGGAGATATCGTTTCGACGACATTGATTGATCAATGTGTTGAAATGATCGTATGTTTTCTGTATCGGTTCATCAGGAAAGGCTTTGAAATTAGTGTATTCGTTGAGACATTGTGCTCTACGATTTTTCTTCGTTTTTGCCCCTCCTTCCAGTTGGCTTGCCAATTCATCCCATAGTTCCTWGGBTRTGGAACATGCATCGAGGGATTGGAAGATTTCATTGGGTATGGCCATGATTATCAATCGTTTGGCCTTCTTGTCTGTCTCTACCCTTTCTATGTCGTCTTCATCCCAATTCTTCTAATCCTTGGGCATATAGTAGGCAGGAATTTCTGCTGTGGTGTTTGTTCCTGGAACTCTTGGAACAAGAGTTTGTGGAATGTAAGGACCCTCCATTATAGATCGCAGGAGGTTCCTGTCCATTCCTTCTAGGAAATTCACCATTCTTATCTTCCATTGCGGGTACTCCTCTCGTTGAAGAGTTGGAGGCTTGGTGAGGGAACCAACACTGTATGCAGAATTCTAGTTGGCCATTGAGAATCTTTAAGAAGAGAGAGGTTTTACATTTTGATGAGAGAAACGAAAAATTGAGAGATTTTGGATGATCATTTTGATTGAAAAGCTATTAATTGGCTCTGATACCAATTGTTGATCCTAGATCTCTCAATAACACTAATAATCTAGTTAAGAATAACCAAATTATAGTGTTTTAATGGAGAAAGTGATGAACACTCAAGAATAAATTATAAACACTAAAGAACAGTCTTGAGCATCAAAGGTTTCACTTTATTAATAATAAAAACGTAAAAGAGACATTTAGTACAATAGGCTAATCACCTATTTATACTAGAAAGCTAATTAGAAGATAAGTATCTAATGAGACATTTTAGCTAATCTTCTATTTACAGATAATGTTTATCTAAACTGTAGATAAGCTTTAATATTAAGATAAACTTGAGGTGTAGCTGTCGACTTGTCATCTCCAGCTGTCTTCCATTATATGATGAATCATCCTTATCTTTAAATCTTCATCGTATGCCTCTGGATGAATTGCGGAAGAATTCTCTAATGTTGTTGACCAGAGGGGCAATGAAGATGCTCTTTCTATCGCATCCCTGGTCGTCCATCGGTCCTCTGGTTGTTCACCAGACTTAGCCAATTTTGCCTTGATGTCTTCATCGGTCTTCTGGTTCTTCATCACTTATTGTTTTTCATTACTTTTTCACTTTATGAATTATGGGGTTTAACAAAGGTGTAAAAGATAATTTGGGGAAAATAACTTGTTTAAATAGAAAATATTTTATAGGTACTCAAGTGTAATGCGCCCCCGAAGCGTCAAAAAACTGAAACGGTTTATCCACGTGCCTATGGGGAGATGCCATGTGGCCTGACAGGCTGTAAATGGCGCCTCCCAAATTTGAAAAATTAAAGATACTGGCAGTGATGCTTTCGTAAATGACAGCTTATTTTAAAATATTAAAATAAAAACTATACGCCTTCCATTAAAAAATAATATATCTTTGAAATCCATAAAGAACCAGACAAAAGTTCATACTCTGGGTTATGAAAAAGAAGAACCAACCTGAGCAGAAGCTCTGTAATTGAATACAAAGTAGCTGTATAATGAGGTTGTTCATTTGGATTTGAAAATGGAACAGAGTATTGTAGAGTGAAAGATTACATATCTTAGGAACTCATACAGAGACTCATGGTTGGACTATGCATACCTTCTATTTAATAAACATGTCATGTTTAGAGGCAGAAGCTCCGTATAGTACATACAGAGGCTCTATCCTATAATCATGAAGGTTTTTAGAGACAAAAGCTTTGTATATTGCATATAGAGGCTCTGTATGATGCATGATCTGATGCTCCCCCTTGACTTTAGCTTCGCTTAACTTTCTCCCCCTTGAACTATGCTTGGATCATAAATGATAAGAAATGCACAAGCATGGTGAACAAGGTATAGAGGTTGACAAGATGATACAGAGACTTAAGTAAGAGGCTCTGCATGTACTATGCAGAGGCTCTGTCCCATGGACAAAAACTTAAATAAACAAAGCAAACAGAAATATGCTCAAGAGGGATGTAGAGGCTCTGTCTTAGTTAATGAAGATTGAGCATACCCAACTTGCTAACTAAAAAATTGAATCTCTTTTCATTAAGAGCCTTAGTAAAAATGTCAGCAAGTTGATGATCTGTATTTACGAAAAACATTTCAATCGTACCCTTCTCTACATGGTCTTTGATGAAATGATAGCGTACATCGATGTGCTTTGTTTTGGAGTGCTGCACGAGATTGGCTGTGATCGCAATTGCGCTTTCAGAATCCAAAAAATTGGAATCTTTTCAAACTCAACTCCATAGTCTTTCAGTTGAGTATTCATCCAAATTACTTGAGAACAACAACTTGCTGCGACTACAGACTATGCCTCAACGGTGGAGGTAGATACGCAGTTCTACTTCTTGGATGTCCAGCTGATGAGCTTGTCACCAAGCAATTGACAACTCCCTGATGTACTCTTTCGATCAAGTTTGCATCCTGCATGATCAGAATCTGTATATGCGATAAGATCAAAGCCAAAATACTTGGAATACCAGAGATCCAAAAATTAAGTCCCTTTTAGGTATCGAAAAATTCTTTTTACAGCAGATAGGTGAGACTCTTTAAAATTTTCTTGATATCTAACACAGAGACATGTAGCAAACATAATATCTGGTCGACTAGCCATGAGATATAGCAATGATCCAATCATTCCATGGTAAGTCTTGACATCCATCGGTTTTCCAGATGGATCTACATCAAGCTTAGTTCACGTTGCAATTGTTGTTCTCATGATTGAAGAATTGTGGAGTTGGTATTTCTTTAATATGTCAGAGACATATTTAGCTTGGCTAATAAATATACCATCCTCTCTCTGTTTTACTTGCAAGCCAAGGAAGAATGTTATTTCTCCCATCATGCTCATTTCAAATTCGCTCTTCATCAAGGTAGAGAACTTATCACAGTGCCTCTAGTTCGTTGAACCAAAAATAATGTCGTCCACATAAATTTGGACTAAAAGCATCTCATCTTTATGCCTCTTAATAAACAAAGTGGTATCATTTTTACCTTTTTCAAAACCATTCGATAAGAGAAAATATGAAAGACGTTTATACCAGGCTCGTGGAGCTTGTTTAAGTCCATACAGAGCTTTGTCCAAGAAATAGACATACTCTGGATGTGTGGAGCTTTCAAACCCCGGAGGTTGTTGAACGTAGACCTCCTCCTTCAACTTACCATTCAAAAATGCTGACATTACGTCCATTTGATAGACTCAGAATCCTTTATGTGTTGAGAAGGCTAGAAATAAGCATATAGCTTCTAGCCTTGCAACTAGAGCAAAGCTCTCGTCATAGTCATTGCCTTCTTCTTGGCAATAGCCTTTTGCTACAAGCCTGGCTTTGTTCCTTACAACTATCCCATCCTCATCCTTCTTATTCCTAAAAACCCATTTACAGCCAATAGCAATTTTATCCCTAGGTAGGAGAACAAGAGTCCATACCTTATTTCTTTCGAATTGTTGGAGCTCTTCTTGCATGGCATCAACCCAACTTGGGTCTTGTAGGGCTTCATGAACTTTTTTAGGTTTTACCATGCTTAGAAGGTTTACGAATAAACATTCATTTGCAATGGCATCTCTTGTCTTCACGCCACTTGAAGGTTCACCAATTATCTGGTGAAAAGGATAATCTTTTGTCCATCCTGTCGTTGGGACTGGAACAGAGGTTGGGGTCATTGGATCACGTTCCATCAATATGTTTGGTATTTGGCTCATGGATGGTGAAGAAGGTTCTGCTTGCTCCCCCTCAGATGATGGTACAGAGAAACCAGGTTCAGAGACAGAGATGTTATGCTCTGGCTCTACAAGACTGGGCTCTGATCTAGAGCTGGAAGGCTCTGGCTGTGGATTCACATGATCACCAGAGGAAGCAAAGGTGTGTGAAGGACCAGAGATAGATGTACTTGCTGTTTGTGGTTCTTCACTAACACGTGCAGATTCATCTCTGGGTGCACGTACAAAGATATCCTCATCACCAAAGAATTCTTCAAATAAGAGCCTGAGTTCCAATTCCCTTGACTTCATTTGAGAATTGGAAGTCGTCTTGTTAAGTTCGAGTCCAGAGCTGAGGTACTCTAAAGTCATCTGTTCTTTATCATCGAACGAGAAGTTGATGCTTTCCATGACAGTTTTGGTTCGTTGGTTGAAGACTCTATAGGCCTTTGCTTGTGTAGAATAACCAAGAAACTTACCTTCATCGGCCTTCTTATCAAACTTGCCAAGTTGATCACGGTCATTCAAAATGAAACATATGCATCCAAAGATGTGTAAAAATTTAACGTTAGGATTTCTTTGGTTAATTAGTTCATAAAATGTCTTCATGTGCCTCTTTACCACCGTTATTCTGTTTTGAATGAAGCAAGTGGTTGAAATGTCTTATGCCCAAAAGTGGGTTGGAAGACCAGAGTCTGCTAGCATTGTTCTTGAAGCCTCAACTAATGTGCAATTCTTTCTCTCTACCACACCATTTTGTTGTGGTGTTCTTGCAGCAGAGAAGTTTTGAGATATGCCTTCCTTGTCCAAATATGCATCGATTTTTGCGTTCTTCAACTCAGTTCCATTATCACTTCTCAGCTTTTGAATTTTGCTCTGTAGAAGAACTTGAATCCTCGTCATTAGCTTGATCAGCAGCTCTTGGACATCTGACTTCTGCCTTACAAACTCAATCCAAGTATATCGTGAAAATTCATCAATTAGCACAAGGACATACTTTTTGCCAGACAGACTCTGCATAGAGATTGGACCACAGAGATCTACATGAAGCATATGCAGAGGTCTAACGTAGGACACATCTGTCTTTGTTTTGTGGGATGCTCTTTTGAGCTTTCCTATTTCACAAGCAGGACAGAGATGGTCCTTCTCGAACTTTATGGCTGGAAGTCTATCAACCATTTGATACTTCACAAGCTTCTCTATATTTTGAAAATTCAAGTGAGACAGCTTGTGATGCCAGAGCCAAGTTTCTTCACACTTCCGAGATAAGGTATAGATTACCCTTACGTTTGGCTCTTAGCAACTCCTGATCTGATCCTGACATAATAGAAAAAGCTTCCTTTTGGAACTTAACATTGTAGCCAAAATCACAAAGTTGACTTATGCTCAAAAGATTATGTTTAAGCCTAGAGACATAAGCAACCTTCAAGACAAAAACCTTACCTTGGTGAAGATCTCCATATTCGTTGATTTCTCCTTGCATATTATCCCCAAAGGTTACTCTTCCTCCAATTTTGTCTTTGTATGAGGAGAGTAGCCTCTTGTCGTCGGTCATGTGTCTTGAGCATCCGGAGTCAAGATCCAAATGTCCACATGCGGCTTCTGCAAAACAAATTATAGGGATTTAGGTATCCATTTCATGATGGGTCCTTGATGATTAGGCTTAGGAGAATGGAATTTAGCTTGCGGGAGAGGATCTGTCTCAACACCTGAGTTACCAGACTTGAGATCTGGTTTGCCAGATTTAGCCTTAGGAGTTTTCTTCCTCTTCTGGGTCTTCTTGGAATTCACCCTTGATGACCCAGAGAGAATACGGTTGGTATTAGAGAAATGTTTCTTTAACTTTTGTAGCAAAGAGAGACATTCGCAAGTATAAACACATTTTTTATGACAAAACGGTTTATTGGATTTGTAAAACATTTTATTACAATCATTCCTAGCATTATTAGTTCTAACAAACTTCCTATCTAGTTCAGATTGTTTAGGTTTTTTTGAATGAGTCTTCTCTGTCCTCTCCTTATCCCTTCTTACTCCTTTGGCCTTCAGAGGCCTCTCTGAAACAGAGGAATTAAAAATAGACTCAGCAGTGGATTTTTCTTTTTTTTCCGAAGTGAACTTAATTGGCTTTTCAGATTTGGGTTTAAAGCCCTTTGATATAGAGGCAACAGGTTTAGCTTTATTTGCCCTGTATTCAAGCTTTAGAGTGGATTTAGCTCTTTTAGTGTTGGATCTGAATTCAACTTTGGTATTGATCTAACACTCTAAACAAGCTCTAAAACAAATGAAGTGCAGCGGAAGTATTAATAAGAGCAAAACAGAGTGAGTAAATGATTAGAAATTCTAAACATACCAAGAACACACAGACTCAATGAAGAAGATGAATACAAGAAGATTGCTCCAAAGGTTTTTCAATTGATTCAATTGAAAATTTTGACGATTACAATACTGGAAGCACCTTCGATTACAAAGGTCCTATCCGCTATATATACTAGTTCCTAACGACCATAGTGACAAGATTTTGACGCGTGTCTTCATCTGAGCCGTCCAAATAAAGTCGATTATTCCCTAGTCACGTGAAAAGCACATGCGGCTAACAACCTTTGAAAACAGATAGACCAGAAACTTCACGGAAGACCAAATTCGCAGACCCTCTGTGAGCCATCTCAGAGGCTCTGCTGTAATTGACTTGCGTGTTCTTTTTGACAGAGGACCATTTTCCAGAACCTCGGTGAGACACATCAGAGGTTCTGCCACTTTTCACTTGTTAGATCAAACGACTTATGTTGCTAGTCCTCTGTTGTCTTCTGTGGAGATAACCTTTTGTCAAGACTTTATACTTTTTTTATACTTTTACAAGATAGGAATAATGGAGCTAACAATCTCCCCCTAAGTATAAAAAAGTAATTGTGGACAGTTGGGTGCAGGATTTGACAAAAGGAAAAAATACAAGAGGAGAATAATCTCATCCTCTGCAAAAATTTACATTATTGAAAAAAGTAAAAATTAAATTGTGCAGGCCTATACTATTACAAGAGATTACTCAACAGCAGAGTCTGGATAGTCGTCTACAGCATATTGCAAATCAGTCTTGACAGTCTTGTAGACCTTGAATATCCATTCCCTGAGTGAGACTTGTATTTTGATAATCTCCAGAAGGTTCGTTACTTCATCCGCCCTTATTCGCCCTTTCTGCACCTCTGCCACCACCAAGTTGAACACCCATTCGAGGGACTCTGTTGAATACTTGTGCACCTCTTTCGGATCGAAGAATCTTAGGATCTCATCCTTATCCAAGAAACAAACCCGAAGATGGGATTATGGATAATAGTGTTGGGATGGAACCTGTGCAGCCAAATAGGTCTGTTCTTTGGAGGAGAAATCTTTAGCTCTGGCTGGGCCAACCTCATCGCAATATCCATGTACTTGTTTAGGATCTTGTGCAAGAAGATTAGATCAAATACACATAGATTATGGAGGTCAACATATGTGAAAGTGTATAGGTTGTCATCATCCCTCTTCACCGTATATTGAGTGTACAGCACGGTCTTCTTCAGCGTGGTGCGTGGAGAGATGGTTTCTAGTGAACGAATAACATGCTCTGAGAAGACCTGCTTTGGTGGCTTGGTGAGTTTAGTGAAGTGAAATTTTGCTTCGGCAGAGGGCATTCCGGTTAGCTCTGGATCGTATGGAGGCTCTGTGTCTGTGGATGAGTAACGCCACCACAGAATCTCTTCGACAGTGGTTACGGGCTCTGTACGCATCTTTAGCGTAGGAATCTTGTTCATCGAGTCAATAATTTCAGAAACCCTCCCCACTGTGGCAGACTCTGGCATTCTGGTGTCCTACCAGAGCGTCGAACGTACCCATGAACGTTTCTTCAGGTATCTTTGCAAGTTTAGAAGAGCCTTCTCCGATTTTGGGGATGGGAGCTCTGCCTTTCTTCATCCGAGCCTCTGCCAAAGACGCCTTGAGGGCTTGAACCAGATCAGGGTCGTCGTATTCATCTTCATTGATCTCTTCCAGTGTGTCAGAGCTAGACCCTTTCTTTGGCGATGCCTCTTCCACTTTACCCTTGCCTTTCCCTGTAGGCTCTGGAGTTTTTTCTTTAGAGAATAGGGCTGCAGCAGAATCCACTATTTTCAGTGGTTTGGCAGAGGTTGATTTATTTGGCTCTGTCTCCTTCTCCCCCTCATGACGATCAGGGTTATAGCCTCCCTGATCATCATGGATTTGAGTATCCTCTGTCTTGCACGGGGTGAGGGGAGCCTTCTTCAAGCACCTGAGTACTCTGGAGGCCACCTTCTCCATCTTCTCTATTACCATTTCAGCATTCAAAGTGGCGGTGTTGATATCCATCTATGTGGCCCATTTCATTTTAGAGACGCATCGATAGATTTCGTTTCGGAATGATTGACCTTCTTTCACGAGTTGCTTCGTGTAGTCTCAGATGGATTCGTTAGTAGCTCTGGCCTCTTTGAGAAGATGGTCGTGGTGTTTCTGCACGGTCTCTCCGAGAGCCTCAACCATTGCGTCTAGCTCTCTGCGAGTGGCTAGATGGTTAATATTAGCCCTGGAGGATGAGGAGTCGACGCCAATAGTGATCGCAGAGGAGAACATCTCTTTGATTTCATTCTTGAAGGTAGAGTAGTCCGTGTAGCCGGCGGAAACTATGTCTGCAGCGTATTAGGCGGCGACCTTTGTTAGTTCTGTCTTTAGAGTGTTGATGGAAGAAGGATTGAGAGATAGCGCGCTGAAGCCTTCTGTGAGATCATCCTTTTTGAGGACAGAGCTCTGAAGGGCTGATAAGGTCGCCTTGAGTTCAGAAGTTGTAGAAGTCAACTCTTTCAGAGCCTCTGTTAGAGGTGTAAGAGCCTCTGTCGCCGGAGAGGAGGAGAACAAGCTTTTCAACTCATCCAACCTCTAGAATACCGCTGTGGCAAAGGTTTGCAACTCCTCCTTCGTCACATAGGCACTCGAGAACCTAGATCACCAACACATGGTGACCTAGTAGCCTTGGAGTGTAAGGCGCCCTCAGTGACCGATTTGGCATTGTCATCTCAGGGACTTCCACCAGATCCTTGGACATCCCCAATTGGAGAGCCTACCGGTGTTCTGTCGATTTCGTGCCTAATAGGTTTAGAGCCTAACTCGGCAGAGGGATCAAGTGGAGACTTTGGGCGTTCTAGACCCACAGCCTCGGTGATTCTCTCGCATGCCTCTGAAGCATGACTGGGTGATTCACTCACGTGTGAAGGGGCAACGGATGCCTCTCTTGGTTGTGTCGAGTCCTTGGGCAAACGGACTCTTTTGATAAAACTACCATCCTTTTGAGAGGATGATGGAGTAGAATAGGGTTCTCGGTTTGTGCATTCGACAGAGGACAAAAGAATGTCCTCTGCGAGGTTGGTTGGTTCAGGGTTCAGCGTGTGCAGGCTTTCTTCAATAGGGGTTCCCTCTAGAACAGGGTCCCTAGACATGTGGGTTACACAGGGAGGGGGCTTGGATGTGTGCCTTCGGCATCTTTTTCACC
>NW_020204339.1:0-1045 GCF_001531365.2 Cynara cardunculus var. scolymus
CTTTCACACTTGAATTTCAAGTATCTAAACAAGTTGGTTTGTGACAACTTGGTCAAAGGAATCCCAAAACTGAAGTTTCATAAAGATCATGTATGCGGTGCWTRTGARATGAGCAAACTGAAGAAAGCTTCTCATAAGCTAAAGACAGAGTTCAATACCGAACGTCCTCTACATGTACTTCATATGGATCTTTGCGGTCATATGAGAATTCAAAGCATCAATGGTAAAAAGTATGTGCTGGTCATAGTCGATGACTATTCCAGATATATCTGGGTTCATTTTCTGCGGTCTAAGGATGAAGCAGCCGAGACAATTAGTTCCTTCTTGAAGACAGTTCAAAATAATCTGCAACTTCAAGTTCAAAAAATCAGAACAGACAATGGAACTGAATTCAAGAACAACACACTCGGTTCATACCTCGAATCTATCAGTATTTCACATACATTTTCGGCAGCCCGGACACCACAACAAAATGGTTTTGTTGAACGAAAGAACAGAACGTTGGTGGAAGCAGCACGAACATTGCTTACATGTTCCAGTCTTCCTTTATTCTTATGGGCTGAAGCAGTAGCGACTGCTTGTTTTACCTAAAACCGCTCTCTTGTAAACAAAATGTTTAGTAAAACTCCGTATGAAATAATAAATAAAAGAATACCTAACATCAATTTCTTTCGAGTTTTTGGTTGCAGATGCTTCATTCTAAATGACAAAGAGGACAGAGGGAAGTTCGCTGCTAAAGCTGATGAAACAGTTTTTGTTGGATACTCGAAGACATCCGCTGCATACAGGGTCTGCAATAAACGAACCAAAATCATCAATGAAAGCGTGAACATATCTTTTGATGAATTCATTGATGTGGCTTCTGAACAATTCAGTTCAGGACCCGGTCTAATAATTAACACTTCGCGGAAAGCTGATCAACCTGAGACTTCTAACTCTGATAAAGCTGATTTAGATTTCTTATTTGAACACTTTTATGAAGAATATTTTGGTAATAAACCTAATCAATCTAATGTTTTGTCCAGGGAAAATTCAACTGAACAAC
>NW_020204339.1:3465-9125 GCF_001531365.2 Cynara cardunculus var. scolymus
ATAAATATTCGTCTCATTTTTACTTTTCACTTTTTACTCCCATTTACTATTCATCGTCGTCTCCGGTCATACATCTGGTTTATCGCTCAACACTGTTCTTGACTCTACACTGTTTCATCTCATTTCTCTTAAAGGTTCACTTTGATTCCTTGTTCATATCATTTCATTGGACTTATTCTGGACTGTTTGGACTGGTTCTGTTGATTAACTTTGAATTGAACTTAAAACAAATCATAAAAGGATAAATAATAATAATCAATTTTATCTTTGTTATTTGTTTCAAATAGAGTTTTCGTTTATTTTTTTATGTTATTTTTTTTGTTTCTTTTTGATATTTTTTTAGTGTGTTAGTGTTTTTAGATTTGTGTTTGTGTTGACCGGATTTCTCACCGGAGAAACTCCGGTCAACCTTAATCTGGTTGATGATTGTCCGGATTAGTTTTTCTCTTAAGACTTAGTATTTTTTTTAGTTTAGTTTGATTGGTTTTTCTTTGTTGAAATCCGGTCACCAATTTTTTTTTTCTTCTCTCTAAGTGTTCTTGTTAAGAGTTTTTTTTTCTTTCTTTATTTTTTAATTTTTTTAGTTTAGTGATTTTAAATTTTTTTAGAGTCTATTTTTTTTTATATTTTTTTGTTTTTGTTTTTGTTGTGTTGTTATTTTTTTATTCGAATTTCTTGAATAAAATGAGTTCTAATTTTTTTAGAATTTTTACAGGTTAATGGCGGAGCTGAGACATCAATCTGACGAGAAATCTCACGTTCCTTCCGTCAGATCAGACAATATTCCAATTCACCCGCCTAACCAACCCATTCCTTCCGAAATATTATTTCCACAGATAAAATACCTAGATATAAAGCCTAATAACCATGTATTCTCTTTTGTTATGCCAGCTGAATACCCTATTATCCCGGAAATTCTGAAAGGACACCCCATAACATACTCTTTATCAACCAATACACCTGTTCCAATGGTGTATTTACAACAATTCTGGAGTACGCTTACTTTGGAAAAAGACGGTGATACAATTTATTTTGAAGGAGAAGTTGACGAATATGTCAGTCGTCTGACATTGAAACAACTAAGAAGAATTCTCCGTCTGCCAGGACCAGGCTCTACTTGTTTTGAAGATTTTGTATCAGATGAACAACTGTGCTTAGACATCAAACGTTTAGGATACTCGGCAGAGTTGAATAACCCGACTCAATTCAAAAGACGAATGCTACCATCAATCTGGCATTTGTTGTTCTCAATTCTGAACAGATGCCTGACGTCAAAGACAACGGGCATAGATACTTGCAGTAGCTCGTTTATCAAATTCTTTCATGGAATTGTCTTATCGAGAAACTATGATTATGCTTTAGTCATATGGAATGAATTGGTGGAGCTGATCAATGCAAAAAGATTTCCGTCTAAAGCTAGGACATTTGTGCCCTTTTAGAGGTTTCTACAACTGTTTATTAAGGCAATGATGAATGCTAATGAAGATATTCCGGCAAGATCAAATTTTGAAAAAAGGCCGACATTTGCCATGACCAGAATTCGACAGCATACAAAAGTAGAAGATTTGGATTCTATAATGGCAATACCACCAGAACTAATTGCCTTAGCTGATCAGACTGCTCAGTGCGTTATAGATTATAGGAGAGTGATAGATCCTATAGCTCAACCAGAACCGGTTGAACTTGCCCAAGGATCACCCCATGCTTTAGTTGTAAGAGAGGAGTTAGAGATAGAAGAGAGAGTTCAGGAACAGGGGTTACCTGAACAGGGAAGTGTGCTGAGGGAAAAAGAAATAGAGAGGGGTGAATAGGCGGGGGGAGCGTCTGATCGGCAGAGTACTTCATCTGACAGTACTTCCACAACTTCTTCAAGTTCGGAAGATACTAAAACCGACAATGAGGCTGTTCCTGGTGATCATGATGATGATGATGATAATAATGATGATGGAGCGGACGATCATGCTCAAACTATTCTTTCACAGAATATTCCAATTCGAACACTGGTTGATGACATAGATGACATTTTTCCAGAATATTCAACTTAACAGCCTTGTCCGAGCTTACATTCATTGTCGTTCAAAATTGACGAATGTGATGATTATGACCGTATTCTTCAAGATCTTTCTAACGAAGAAGGAGATGACGGAGTTGCAGTTGAAAATGTTGAGAGATTGAGTGAAAGGGATGTAGAAGAATATGGAGAGGGTGTGAGTGGAGCACAAAAAGAGTATCAAGCTCCTTCCCTAGTTGAAACACATAGTCGGGCAACCACATCTGCTACTGACATTCATTCGTTGAATGTTGGTATTGAACAAGACATAGCTTGCCCAGCTATGCAAATGCATACCCCACCCATCCACTCAACTAATTCTCAACAACTAGTTGTTTCAATTGAACACGGGGATAGATCACATCTGCTAACTACTTATCATTTGGAGAATGTAGTTATTGAAATAAGTAGGTCGCTGCCCCAGCCTACGACATCGATTATGTGCACCTCGAGTCTAGAGCTGATACACATAGGTACACATGAGTCTAGAGCATCTGTTGCTCCATGTGCAGTTCTTAGTGAACTTGCCGGAACGACCGGAGTGGTGTCATTTGACATTTCACAAGGACAGGTCGGAAGTCCTACCAATGCTAATATCATGCCAACATTGAACGTAGGCACAACAATTTATTCAACTGTTGTTTCAACTAGTAATCTAAGTGATCCAAGTGTGAGCTTACCAGACTTCGTGTCAAGGGAATATCTGGACGGCACCCTAAAGGTTGTTCAAGATAATATGGATGCACAAATGGCAAGTCTAAAAAAACTTCTGAAAGGGAAAGAAACAGTAGAAGAAGAGCAACCATTTGCGCCATCACCACCACATGTACCTGAGCCGTCGATACAAGAACAAACGATGGATGAACTTAAATCGTTGCTATATGCAAAATTGATGGCATCTCAAAATCCCAACGCTGAAGATGTAGATTTGGTTGGGCTCTTAAGACAACAACTGGATATTAACCCTTTTGTTCGAGCATCAGAGTTTTTGGCTTTTCAAGATGTGGTTACTTCTAGCTTCTCAAAAGTTAGCAAGTTAATCACATCCAAAACCCAAGATCTTAAAAGTTCAATGGATGCCCTTGTTGAACGGGTGTCTAGTTTGGAAGAAACTTGCAGATCTTAGGCCATCTCTCATAAAAGAAGGCATGACGATCCGGATTATCCAGATAGTCATGAGGGGGAGAGGAAGAGACAGAGATTGGCTGAGACATCTGAACAAGCTGCAAGGGTTGGAGATGAGCCATCTACTCAAGATGTAATTGCTGAAACTTCTGCCCCAGAATCTGTTCGGGAAAGAATAATTGAGGCCATTGTGATAAAAGATGAAGAAGAAATGGAGACATGTCCTTTGATCGAGCAAATGGTTGAAAAGCCGGCAGACTCCACAGTAGGAATAAGGTTGTTATTGGACTTGTCTGCCAATGTAGGTTTCAATGATGTGTTCTCTACTACTCTAGGTGGAGAGCAAGATTTTGGAGAAGACATTGATAACATTGA
Source organism: Cynara cardunculus var. scolymus (assembly GCF_001531365.2). NCBI lineage: Eukaryota > Viridiplantae > Streptophyta > Magnoliopsida > Asterales > Asteraceae > Cynara > Cynara cardunculus. The sequence continues at coordinate 7,016 of NW_020204339.1, forward strand.
CGAGTCAACTGGGACTTACTTTGATTTTGAAGCTGATATAAATGATGAAGATCCAGTTTTTCCTGTTCAAGGTGACCGTCAGACTATTCCAGAATCTTCCATTGCAGATGTACCTGGTGTATCAAGAGAACATGTTGATCCTACAGAAATCTTCACCAAGAATTATGTGCCATTTCACATCAGAGCGAATTTTCCTTGTTACGATAGAGAAAGAATCCGAGAGCCGTACTTAGAAGATATCTACTTTGGAATTTTTATCCGTCATCGAAAAGTTCTGAACGGTGATAAAGTCCTTGGTATTCATCGGCAGACCAAAGACTATCGCTTAGAATACAAACACCTTTTCAAGTGCCTACCTATAAGTGAAGTTCGTACCAAGCATCGAGTTGTCACGATCAAGCAGATTGATGCTCAAAAGCTTCTGAGAATCTGGTATCCTATGTTTACTGTGACTAGACAGGATAGACAGATCTGGAGATTCAGGGAAGCTGATTTTTCAAGCTTATATTTGGAAGATCTAGAGTATATGTACTTCGAAATCAGAAACATGACAAACAGGAAGAAGGGAGCTCTAATTGCTTTTGATGCTATTAAAAGATTTATGCGATGTCATGTGAAGCTGGCTATGGTCATAGATGTTCAAATGGGTCTCGAAGACAATCAAAGAATCATCAACCTAAAAAGACCAAATCAAGACTAAAAAAATATTGATGCTTATCCTGTCTACATGATTATTGAAAAGCCAGATTTCGAGGTCATATATTTTGCTCAACTTCAAGTGAAGAAATTCATGAGATTCAATGAGTTGAACAAATATTCAGATGGTATGATAAGGTTGGTAAGAAGGGCGCTTGACTTAAAAAGGGTAAACAATGACAAAGCTGCAGAATCAGAGAGGATGAGTTCCAAAGAAAGATATCTGTTGATCAATGCTATAAATCTGCTCGAGGAGAAGATTCAATACAGGAATGCTCTAAGGAGATTAGAGAAAATTCTTGGACTTAGAAAGACAAAATTTACAAGAGTCCAAACTTAAATCCAAAGGGGGAGAATGTTGGGTTTGAGTAAGAACTTTATTGTTGTATTCAAGTTTCTCTCTAGTTTACATGCCTTTGTAATAGTGTAGCTTTACTATTTCCTTAGTATAGATAGTATTTTCCTTGTAATTGTCATTATCAAGTCATTAGCAGATTGAAATCAGATTAGAACTGTAATTTTCTCTCTCAATCAAATCAATTACATTTGGTGATCTATTCTTTCAATTCTTTCATTCATCTTGATCTTGAAGATTAATATCATTTTGTATGAATCTTGGACTTCACAGCAATCCTTCCCAGAACTTTGAAGTAAACCGACTATCTCGATCAGAAATAATAGATAGTAGAACACCGTGTCTGGTCACAATTTCTTTGATATAAATCTGTGCTAGCTTTTCTAAAGAGTACTTCTCTCTTATTGGCAGAAAATGCACAAATTTAGACAGATGATCAACAATTACCCAGATCGCGTCATACCCCTTTGGAGTTCGAGGCAGTTTCATGACAAAATCCATTGTAATGTTATCCCATTTCCATACAGGTATCTCTAAAGATTGAAGATTCCAATACGACTTCTGATGTTCAATCTTGTCACACCCCGCTTAAGCGGAAACATGAGTTGTAACAGGTAAGCGAGTCACAGCAACAATTAATAAATAACACCTTTCCATTTTTACAAAATAAAACAAGTTTAATATCATAACCAAATTTTGATAAATACTTCTTTTACGAAAACTTCCATTGCGAACTTAATCGGTTTTGCCACAAGTATGCTACCAAAGTACTTCATTTCTTACTTGTTACCTGAAAAAGTATGGAACATAAAACGAGTCAACTACAAAGAGTTGGTGAGCTCACGGGTTTTCACATGCATAAAACATTTAATGCATAAACCAATTATTTGCAAACTTATGCGTAATCTTTTGCACTTAATACATGTAAATCTACCACGATGTACAAACTTGAGACGCTACTGAGTCTTATCTAACCAACGTGCCACATTATTTTACGAACGACCATAAGTAGCCCGTACACATACTTAGGTCCCACAGTTCGTAGTAGTACTAATTCAG
>NW_020204339.1:9645-12963 GCF_001531365.2 Cynara cardunculus var. scolymus
CATGCAATGCCATCAGGTTTTTATAAATTAAAGTTGACATTTTATTATTTATTCTAAAAATAGTCCAAAAATTATATATTAAAAGAAATCGAAATCATTTACTCAAAAGCTGATTTTTGGACAGATTATACATTTTGTTCCAAATATTTTTGTGTTTTACAAATTACTAAAAGTAAGAACCTTCCAAAAGTCATTTTTATGTCCACTTTTTACATCATTCCAAATCATGAGCTAAGCCGACTATTCCAAATATCAAGAATTTTTTAGCGGTTTTAAGTCACTCATTATTACCCTACAATCTAGAATTACGCAGCCTCCAAAACAGATTGCACACTCTTCAAGTGACAACCATTTACTCAACACTTTCTGAAGATTTTAAAAAAACTACCAAAAACGGTTGGTCTTCAGAAATTATTTTCCGATTTCATTAAATTTTGAAGATGTACAAATCGATTTGGGATGCATGCAAGATTCTTCCATACTTCAAAACATATTTTACATGATCGGACTTCGCATGCAAAGGGGCTTTCTCCTACTTTCTCAAAAATCAAAGAATTATGGATCATGGATTATCATCCTTTTTTAAGACATTCTCATGTCTTTGATGAATAATCTCCCCTCTTTATCTTTCCTGAATTTTAACTAAAAAGTCAAGAAGTGGGAGTAGGAAGATGAAAACTGTTAATATTTACAAGGGTAAGATAACTAGAATCATACATTTGTCTTAAAATCTTGATTATTTTTCAACGGCTGACAGGATTTTCCTGAAGATTTGTATGAAGGAATCGGCTGGGAGGGTGGTATGATTTAGAGAGAGAGAGATGAAAAGCTTAAACTAAGAGAGTTTGGAAATAAGCGTTTTTCAAAGGATGAAGGGGTATTTATATAAGGATTTTAAAGGCGGAAGTGGGCTGGCCTTTAATGGCCCAAACCCAAATAAAACTTTTATTTTTCTTAATAAAAATAAACCCACTATAATTTACCCAACATAAATAAAATAACACTATTAGTTCCAAAACTCCACCTTTTTATAAATTATGTGGACATTCAAATGAGACTTTTGTATTTTTATTTAAAAGTTTATAATATCAACTTTATTTTATTTGGAGAATTACTAAAATATTTGTCATTACACAGGTTAACTTTATTGGTTACCCGTCAAGGTGTGATATTCCAAATTAAACTTGGGAACTAAGTCAGATGAACTCTAACCACCATGACTAGATCCTAGTAAATTTATATTTCTAAATATAGGATCTATAATAAAGTACTAACCTGAAACTCAAGTGACAGAATGTCACAGTCTTCCCATGTCAGAAAAATTTCGTCCCGAAATTTATTCATCAATCCAGGTCATGACTCGCTTGAGAACAAGTGGGGATACTTGCTTTTCATGAAATCTTCTTTTTCCCACGTGTACTCCGGCCCATGCCTCGAAGTCCAACGAACTTTTACAGTTAGAATCTTGCTACGCCTCAATTGCTTGACTTTATGGTCGAGGATTTCAATCGATTCTTCAATGAAGCGTAACTGTTAGCTCTCATATTTCATTTAATGTAAAAGTATGAAAAAGTACTACAGCAAGTGTTGACAGAAGAGGTCTACCACAGAAGATCACAGAGGACCAACAACAGAAGATGTTCAATCWTACAAGTCAAAAGTGACAGAACCTCTGTTGTCTATCACAGAGGTTCTGGAAACTTGTCCTCTGTGAACAAAAGCGTACAAGTCAAGAATGACAGAACCTCTGTTGTCTTTCACAGAGGTTCTGGAAACCGATCCTCTGGCATCAAGAGCTTACAAGTCACATCCAGCAGAGCCTCTGGGATGGCTCACAAAGGATCAGCAGTATTATCTTCTGTGAAGAACCTCTTCTCACCGCTTTACTTAGGTTTGTTAGCTGCACGTGCTTATCACATGACTATGTTTTTAATCTGCTTTATTTGAATGGCTTAGATCATTTCACTTGTGTAGGTCATGTCAGAAAAGCCGTTAGAAACTAGTATATATAGCAGCTTAGGCTTTTGTAATTTGTGGTGCTTCCTGTATTGTAATTGTCAATATTTTCAATAGAATTGAAAATCATTTTGAAGCTATTCTCTCGTGTTCTTCATATTCTTCATCTGTGTTCTTGATGGTTTATTTGCTCTGTTTGTTCATTTAATTGTTTCCGCTGCACYGTAATCGTTCTAAGAGTTCATCCAGAGTAAGTGATTAAATACCAAGCTGAATCTAAAGGTCCAAACAATTGGTATCAGAGCAAGAATCGAATTCTTATTTGATTGATTTCGTTCTTGGTATTAATTTGCATTTGTTCAAGAACACCAGTCTTCTTCCTYAGGTTACCCTGTTTTACTCTACTTAATCAGTTTCTTCTTATTCCTACTTTTCTTCTTCTTTCAATGGCAAATCTGGCCAATACTTCTTTTATGAGCACTGGTTCGCAATCTAAACCTCTCACGCTTATACGTGAGGAGTATCCCCAATGGAAAGTGCGAATGGTTAACTTTCTGGAAGGAATTCACCCAAGGATTTGTGAATTTCTTTATAATCCTCCTTATGTCCCCATGAACTTAATTCCTAGAGTTCCAGCCACTCGAACAACTCCAGAAATTCCCGAGCATTATGAACCATGTTCTGCTGCAAACTAGAGTGATGAGGACAAAATAATGGTTGAATTGGGCAGCAAGTGCAAACGATTGTTAATTATGGCAATACCTCACGAAATCTTCAAGTGCATCGATCACTGTCAACTGTCCATGGACATTTGGGCAAAATTAGAGAAGCAAATTGAAGGAGGTAAGAAAACACTCAAAAACAATCGATCAATTTGCATTGAAGAGTACCACAGCTTCAAGGCGAAAGAAGGCGAATCCCTGTCTGACACATACTCTAGAMTGAACACCTTAATTAGTAACTGCAAGAGGTATGGAGTCATGAGAACGGCAGAGGACAACAACTCATTATTCTTGAAGAGCCTTGGAGTTGAGTGGATGCACCTCACCATGTCCATGAAGGCCACCCTAGACTTGGAAATGTGGATTCTAGCAGACTTGTTTGGATCTCTTAAAAGCCAAGAGCCTCAAGTTCTGCAGATGAAATAGAACTATGGTGGTCATTTGGCTCTAGTCGCAGAGGATGGATGCTCTGGGAAAGGGAAGGAGGCACAGAAGGAAGAGAAGGAGAAGAAGAAGAAGAAGAAGAAGAAGAAGAAGAAGAAGAAGAAGAAGAAGAAGAAGGTATTGATTGCAGAGAGTGAAGACAATTCTGATGAAGAAGTCTCCATGAAGGAGATGATGAAAACTCTGGCCTTAATCA
>NW_020204340.1:0-12543 GCF_001531365.2 Cynara cardunculus var. scolymus
ATGTATTTGTATATATATATATATATATAGGGTTGGGTTCGCGTGAGAGCAAAAGTTTTTCGTGAGACCCGTAAGACCAATTTATGTTCATTGATCAAATTTATGAATYAATSATCTAATGGTTGCAAAGTTGCAAGGTGGCAATTTCGTAATTAGTGAGAAGTCTCGTGGCGTTTATAAATGTTCAGATCTGACAATTGTAAATCTAATCCAAGGGTTGAAAATTGGTCTTACGGGTCTCACATGATCCCAAGTCTCTCTCTCTCTCTCTCTCTATATATATATATATATATGGTATCCTCATCCCTGCCCCATCCTTGGTTTCTAAATTTTGGGCTCAGTATCATCGACTCCATTCCCGATCAACTCGAGTAATCCCAGTCATACTGGGTTTAGGTGTCAGATCCCCCATCGGGTACGACTCTCTTGCCATCTCTAGTGAAAACTAGGAATAGTAACATATTTGCGGAGTCAGAGGGAATTGCGTTTGACCTAACTTGGTATCAGTGATGTTTGTAGGTCACAGTGGCAATAGAGGGGAAAAGGGTGGAAGTCTAACAAAGAAGGGGAAAGAGAAAGGTCAGTGATGATCCATGGTTAAACAGTTTTAATGGAGAGAATTCAAGATTCACAATCTGTTGGGAAGAGGCCAATGCCAGAAGAGGGAAGGGATGGAGAAGTCTATTAGGGGAGAGGTTTCTTAACATGTGGCGTCATTAACACTTGCCATGATATAAATGGGATACGTAGATGATTTACAAAGATATTTATTTTTGGGCAAATTGCATAAAAATGTAACGTACTTTAGTTTTATTCTTATTTTGGGTAATATACTTTCAAAACCTTCATTTTGATACCTAAGATATAAAATCTCAAACTTTCAAGTACCTGGGTTACCTATACTTCAGATAACCGGTAAACTAAGAATGACATGTATTTTAAAGAAAAGATGTGGAATAAAAATTGACATGTAACCAAATGACATGGAAAATATTAAACCCTTTTAYCTTTTAAAACTCAATTTCCCCAAGCATTTCAATCGACGCCCTAAGCAACCGACTCATTCGATTCAACGATCGGCTTCCTCAATCGACGAATTCTTCTTGCAAATCTTCCCTCACTCGTCGAATTCTTCTTGCAAATCTTCCCTCACTCGTCGTCACCAATCTCCTACGTCGATGTTATCTGGTCTTAGGTATGTAAAATTGTTGTATTTCTTCTTCATCAACTCGATTTTTTGTGGTTTTAGAACTTTTCTAAAATTTCCCTTTTTGTGTTTTTAGGGTTTGAATCTGTTATATCACATTACAATGACTATCAGGTTAGTTCTAAAATCAATTTGTATGTTCAACCTGTATGTTCAATCTTCTTCAGAGTACGAAGTTTTCCTATGACGTTCTAAAATCTCCTTATATTGCCTATTATATTATGAGAATATGTCTTTTAATAAGTAAGGCCTTATATAGCCATAAATGTGAGCTTATAATTACGAAGTAGTTGGAATAGCTATCTGGCATCCATCGCAATCCATAACTCTAGATAAGTCAGTGGTGGTGGTGTTATGCACGATGATAATTCAAGTGCAGGCACAAGGTGGAGGTTTGTTTCATGGGTTTTCTTAGTTATTGATGCAATGAATTTAATGTTTACTTAACTAGTGGTTTGCAGTCACATGACAAATGACATTCCACTTTAGATGCCATATGGAAATGTGATATAACATATTCAAATGGCAACCTATTTGCAACTGCTTCTAAATACAGATGCCATATGCAAATGTGGTGAATTTTACCATTTGGCAAGAATGCTGCCATTAGACTTGATATAATCACTGCTTCTAAATACAGATGCCATAATTATATATGTCAGTTTAATAATTTTAATAATCCAAATGAGCCTTAGAAATCAAGATCTTCTTTCACGAAGCTGCAAAGCATTTTGAACCATTCCATAAGATACATAAACTTCTAAATCATAACTTACTTCCCTAAGGGGCTGTTTGTTTGCATCTGAATACTCGGTCAGATGAATTCTTGTTTGGTAAAAGAATAACATCTTCTGAATATTACCAACAAGCTCTGAATCGCTCCCTTCTATGTGTCATATCAGTATCATTCAGAGACAGTGTTTTTCCACAGTTACCCTTGCTTCTCGCTTATTTTGCCCTTGCTACTGGTTTGTCTCTCTGTATTCCTCTTGCTACCGGTTCATCTCCTTGATTTGATTGAAATCACAAGAACCTTAACACTTTCAATAGCAAGAACCCTAACAATTTCAGTCACAATTTCGTTAGGAATCTCAATCACAAGGACCCTAACAGTATTTCGTAATAAAAGGAATACATATTTTATGATGAAGTTTCTGATATTCGGTTGTTGAAAGTGTCATAGATTTGYAATAATGTGAGAGCCATAGACAAAAGATCCATGCATAAAAATCAYTGGAGGACTTGTWTTGTATGTTTATGGATGGGATGCAATAGGTTCTGGAGGCTATTGGGATWCCACACCCTTCGTAYTGTTCAATCTATTCCTACTTGAAAACTTWGCACGATAGGACCACCCTTCTTATGTTTCATGTTCTTGGACTTTTAGGTGGTTTTGTGTTGTTTCTTTTTAAATCAAATTGTTGTCCAAAATGCAGCAGCCCCAAAATGGATTAACTTTTAGCTAGAGGATTTTCCACTTTTTTCAAACAGATAAGATTTTGAATGTATGTGTCATAATATAAGTGATATCAAAATGCCCACATTTTACTAGAGACTATTAAGATCTTGGGTGATATGAACATGTGTAAAAGCTGCATTTAAGGTTAACATGTGCTCGAATCTCATCATACACATAATGAATATCGTCTCCTAGGATACAAAATGAAAGTTGACCAAAATACAGTACTGGTGTATCATTATCAGTAAACACCAGTCCAACAATATCTTAAGTCATTTACTAACATTATCCGATTGGTAGGCCTAGAGGCAGTGGTTCAAGTAGGGGTTCAAGAGGCAGTTCAAGGAGAGGTTCAAGCGGCAGGACTTCAAAGGGAAAGGGTTGGTCTAGTTCCACCGATTGTGGTAAGTAAACATTGTGATTCTATATGTTTTTTTATTAAATTTTTTCGATTTGTTATTCAAAAGTCATTAGGTAATTAACGTGATTTTTTTCTTATTTGAAGTTGAAGCAAAAGAAGGGGAAGAAACTGCGTCTAAAAGGACTAAGTGGAGTCGGGTGTAATATTGGTTGAGCATTAACGAAGTATAGGAACATTTTGGTTTATAATTGATAGCAGTGTTATGTTATTGCCCTTTTGATACATCATTTTTGTAAAATATTTAACCATTTGGAATATTTTTGTTAATTAACTTATCAGATGTTTAGCCATTATTATAAATGTTTTTATTATTTGGTCTTGTTTAGTTAATTAAAATTTAAACAAATAATAGACCTAAAGATGTAATTTTTCTTAATTGAAAATTACGTATTTCACAAAATAATAAAATTAAAAGAATGACATGAAATTTTTAATTGAAAAAAAATACAAATTTAAAAAAAATGATGTGGAATTTTCCTTTATTGAAAAAAATACAGAAATCTAAAAAAATTAAAAATGACATGGATTTTTTTTCTTAGTTGCCATTGATAAAATAAATAAACAATGTCACATCAATAAAAACCTGATCCTAGTCAACATTTGTAAGTCATCAGGTTGACCAGGTACTTAAAAGATTGATATTTTACAATTGAGGTACCAAAATAAAGGTTTTAAAAGTATGTTACCCAAAATAGGAATCAGATGAAAGTACATTACTTTTTAATGCAATTTGCCCTTTATTTTTTAATAGAAAATAAACCAAAAACCTAAAAAAATACCAAAATGCCACTTATGGGTCGTTTACCAAATGTCTACCGGGCTAAGCGCTTACTAATTATATCACCTTTTACCATAGTAATATGAAAAAGACCAAACATCTTACCCGCTGAGAGCGAACGCAAGGACCAAGAATCTTACCCGGTAAGTAAGAAAGGTGACTTTTACCACGATTAACGTTTTCCAGATAAATTTTTATATACGATACCATTTTAATAAATTATAATCATACCCGATAAATAAATGATAATATTGAATTTTCTCGATAAACAATCAGTCATATAAACAACCCCTTACTTAAACATATTTTATTAAAAACATACAAGATATGGACAAGGACGGAACTTGTAATTCAGTCAAAAACAAAATGGATGATGACGTCATATTAGGATGGGATGGTTACGTAAGCGGCACATGACGAAAACGCAACTTTTGGTATTTCTTTTTGACTAAATTACGTTTTTAGTCCCTTTGGTTTATTAAATATTTCCATTTTCATTTTTATAATTTTAAAATTACAAATTTCATCTTTATAGTTTATAATTTATCACTCTTTTTGTATTTTTATTAGAAAAAAAAATTTGTTGTATAATTTTCTATTCATTTCTATTTTAGAGGCCGTTTACCTAAACACTTATCCGGTAAGCACTTACCTGTAAAATTTAACATTATCGCTTACTTATTGGGTAAGATTTTATTCACTAAAACGCATCGTATGCAACCATTTATCCCGGTATACGCTAACCATGGTAAGAGTCCTCGTCCTCACTTACCGTGTAAGACTCTCGATTCTTGTCTTCGTTCTTACCGGGTAAAATTATTAGCCTTTGTCATATTCATTCGGTAAAGTAAAGTGATTTGGTAAGCGATTACCCGGGTAAGTGTTTGGTAAACGGCCCCTTAGTCTTTTATGTTCAAAAGTAGTTTCTTGACGTCAAGAATAAAATATAAATGAATTGCAAATCATAGTAATGAAAATCGAAATTTTAAAACATAGAGACAAAATCTGTAATTTTTAACAAATCACAAGGACAAAACCATAACTTGGTCTTTCTTTTTATTTGTTCAAAGACTGATTTATCCTTTATGACAGTTGTTCATTGATGGTGTTACCTTCAAGAACCTTAAATGTTATGAAATGTAAAAGTTATAAACCATCAATATAGATAGATAGTTTCAAGGACCACATTAACCGCAATTAACTTTTGGTATATTTGTTTCATTTTATAGATGTAAGTAATTTTTTGGTTCAAAACTTGTTTAGAGACTTAATCGTTCAAAATATAAAAGTTCATTGGTTTTTTTCATATTTTTTCCATTATTTTACAATATTAACCAGTTTTATAGGTCATAAGAATTTATCTAACAAGTTTTAGAAAGTCCATGAAGCTATTTAACCGGTTTTGGAATGTCGAATGACTTATTTATTCCAAAAAATTGTCCAAAGACTTAATCATTCCAAACACTAAAGTTTATCGAGGGGCCGTTTACCAAACATTTATCCGGGTAAGTGTTTACCAAGTCATGTTACATAACTGGATGAATATGGTAAGGACCAAGAATCTTACCTGGTAAGAGTGAGACAAGGACCATGAGTCTTACCCGGTAAATGAGGGCAACGACTCTTACCACGGTAAGCATTTACCAGATAAATTATTGCATAAGATGTCGTTTTGGTGGACTAAAATCTTACCCGGTAAGTAAATAATAATGTTAAATTTTACCGATAAGCAGTTACCGGATAAGTGTTTGGTAAACAGCCCCGAGTTTTTTTCAGACTTTTTCTTTATTTTATTTACATATGTTATATTATTATTAAGATTCCCCTCTCGTGACCATACTTCTCTACCAAACCACAACCCTACATACACAGTGACCAATCATGGAGCATTCTTCACTTTATTCTCGTGATTACACAATTATAATTTAAGGTTTAGGTTGTAATTCTTTGAAATAAACAAGACAAACAATGAAGAAAGTATAAACAAGACAAAAGATTGCCCTCGGGGTAGATCTCACTTATCGAGACAAATAATATTGGTTTTCTAAAAAAAGATACATATGGGTCCCATCAAATTTAATTTTTAATATTTTTTTTTGTACTATTTGGTCAAAGAAGAGGGGATCACCCCCATGGTCAAACCTCTACCCCCGAGAGTGATCCGTGTGGGTATTTTGGCAATTTCGATAAAAAAAATGGCTAATTCGTTAATATATCAGGTATATTTTGGTCGTTTTGGTGATTTTTTTTAATCTATTTTTGTTACTATTCTCTCATATTTTAATAATACATAACAGGATATAAAATAACTAATAAAACAAATTAAATTACCAAAAAACCTTTGATTAACGACTTTATACTAAGGGACAAAAAAGAAAATAAAATACAAACCACAGTAACCAATAGCATAATAAATGTAAATCAGGGATGAAAATAGAAATTTTTACAAGGATGAAAAACATAATTTACTCTAAAATAAAATCATAAAGAAATGTCATTTTCTAGCTGTTTTCTGTGAGTTGGTGAGAAAGTTGAGTAACATAGGATGCTCCGAGTCTTGACTTGGTCAACTAGACTAATTGTATCAAGTGAATTTAATTTCAAGTAATTTTAAGAAATCGATAATATTTTTATTTTTAAATAAAATATAAATCGGAAGATAACATAAAAAATTAAAAAAACAATTGATATTAATATTAAATTAATTATTTAATAGTTTCTATTTTTTTGGTATAACTTCTTTAATTCAATTATTTGTTACGGTTTAATTTAGATTTAATAACAAAATAGTTTATTTTTTGTTTATTAATATAATTTTTATGAAGATAATAATTAAATATTTTGTTAGAACTCAACGACTATCTTAATTATATTTTAGATTTTCTATATTTAAAATGGATGTTTTATTTTATATTTGATTTATGTTTATACGCAGTTAGTTACACGAATTTAAAAATGAAGTTTTAATAAGTTGTATTTGCACAAATTTTACTTGTAATTTTGAATTTTAAGTAATATACATCGATAAAAAAATACCTCATACATAAAATATGATTTTTAAGAGTTTTTTGTTAAATGTTTTATAATATAGTATAAATATTTATTTTAATAATTATAATGTTTAATTAACATTTATATTTAATAATTATAATGTTTAATTAATGTTGTAGTGGAATCACTTTTGAAAATGTAGGTGAATTACAAAAGTTAGAGTAGCACAATTGAAAACATAAATAAATTAGAGGTACGTGAATGGTTTTATACATTATTAGATGTAATTTTACCTATATTTTTCTTCTCAAAAATACATAAATTAACCTGATTTTAATATTAAAAAGATGAAAATAGCAATCCTCTTTCTATATATACATACCCACCCTCCCACATCTCCATAACAATTCATATACCTGCACTAAATGTCGTCACCTCCATCCTTCTCATCGACAGCGATCGGAAGCTCCGATCATCCCCAACTCCACCAAGAACACACTAGCAGTCCATCACTCTCCGATGTTCGATCCTCTGATAAATCGTACACCGGAAATCAGATTCCGATCCCGGAGATGTACGTGTACCAACCCACGGATAAACCTCTGTCATTTTCGGCTTTAGAACGTGACCAAGGGAACTCCCATAAAAATACTGAAGCTGCACCTGCACCTGATTATTATAACTATGGCCAACCACCTACTATTGGGTCCATAGAGAACCGCCATAAGAATTCTCAACCCTCCGGTGCTGCTGCTGCCGGCGACGATTGCGATGGTTATGATTTGCCACCGTCACGAAACCATGTGGCTCCCCGTATGACATCTCAAACTGGGAACGCCGCCATTAATCAGAATCTTGCTTCGCAACCGTACGGTCAACTGAGTATCACGGGCAGAAGCATAAAAAAGATTGAGCCGCCGGAATATTATAAGAAATAAAGAGAAGCACGAACTGGATTATTATTTAACAGGTAAAATTGGTCAAAATAGTCATTTTTGTTATATAAATTAGTCCCCTGGTCATTTATTTTCAAGATTTACTCAAATATCACTCTTTCCACAAATTCCATTTTTGCCACCTATGGACTCAGCTAAAAGACAAAAAAAAAATTATGAGATTTGACTCAAGTCCACAATTGTGACGGTCAGATCTACAATTTGAATTTTTTTGTCTTTTGGCTAAATCTAAAAGTGACAAATGTAAGACTTGCAGATGTAGTGATATTTAGGTAAATCAAAGAGAGAAATTACTAGAATACCAATTTATGTCAAAAGAAAGTTTATTTTGACCAATTTTAGTTATCATTTACACCTTGTTTTGCTGTAAAGTTCCCAAATAATAATACATACATACCTATATATGTATAGTATGTATGTATCATGTTTACGTATATGTAGGGAAACCAAACTTTACGGCTTATGTTTTTATATAAATTGGTTTGTATGTGTCATATAAACTCATCGCGTGAAACTTGGCAATTTTAGAACATCTTCAACAATTATATTATAATTTTTCTAAAATATAGTATCAAAAGTTAAAATCTTAAAAAAGATTACATCTAACTCCAATAGCTATTATATTTTAACAATTCTATAATTAAAATAGTAAAAAAATTGTTTCTTTCTGCTAAACATTTAATTTCAATGTCCCTAATCGATGAAAAATAATTTAATATCATCTCTCTCTCTCTCTAATATTGAATTTTAAAGATTTCTCTAAATTTAATTTTTTTTAACCTTTTTTTTATTCTTTTATCTGTTTTAGCATATACGATAGCATAACTGTTGTAGCAAAAAAAATTGTTAAAACATAAATTATAACTTAAGTGTTGAAGATGAATAAAAAACAAATCTTAATTACCTAAACTATTTGACTTTATACAACCTCATTTTCTTATAATTGTACATAATTTCTGTAATACAATAATATTTTAATCAGGGGACATTATCATATTCAATAGTTGTACTTAATTTTTGTAATACAATATTAAGGATTAATATATGTTAATGAAAATTTATGGATGGGGACCTTTGACCTTTCACATGATGCCCTCTTTTGGGTGTAGTCCAGAATCTTTTTGAACTGTCATTATTATAATATAAATTTTTTTAATTAAAAATATGTTATTTTTTACTTGTATTACTATTAAAAATATAATTAATTTTTAAAATATTCAATATTAAACTCGTTTCGAAGGTATCGATGAGACATTTCTAATGGTATAATTTATAAAGGAAATACATATTTTCTAATGCATTTTAGTTGAAAATAAAGTGGTATAAAATAAACATTGAAAAAGGAAGGGAAGTAAATTAAAACCAGTAAAATATTTGATAGGTTAAAAGCTTATTTTCAACCATTATCCTAAACTTTGACACCCTGGAACGGTTTATTTCTTACTTTTCCTTTAAACTATTTAAAGATTATAATGCTTATGGTTTCAATCCAAAAACTCTTATCGTCTCATCTAAAAAAAAATTATGGTTTCACACTTATGYACCTTAAAAAATTTACAYATAGGAGCCGTTTATCAAACATTTATYCAGGTAAGCGYTTAYCAAATCATATTACCTTACTGGATGAATATGTTAAGGACTAATAATCTTACTGGTCAGAACAAGACGAAGACCAAAAGTCTTATTCAGCAAGTGAGAGCAATGGCTCTTTACCAGGGTAAGTGCTTACCGGGTAGATTGTTGCATACGATGTTGTTTTGTTGGACTAAAATCTTATCCAACAAGTAAACGATGGTGTTAAATTTTACCGCTAAGCGTTTACCCGATAAGTGTTTAGTAAACGATCCCTTAATTTCTATATTTTTATGGTTTCACAAGCAACCATACCCTAAAGGGTAGGTCATCACTTGGATGTGCCGGTGGTGCTACCTGATGGACCTTCAATCGTCGGGGGACTTCGTATATTTAAAAGAAAAGTATAACCAATTATATATTTTTTTAGCAAAAACTCTATGCAAGAGAG
Organism: Cynara cardunculus var. scolymus; assembly: GCF_001531365.2. Taxonomy (NCBI): domain Eukaryota; kingdom Viridiplantae; phylum Streptophyta; class Magnoliopsida; order Asterales; family Asteraceae; genus Cynara; species Cynara cardunculus. Next base: position 9,836 of record NW_020204340.1, read on the forward strand.
GGGCAAGGGAGCTAGAAATTAAGGAGAGTGGGCTGGAAGATCCATCTTTGAATCCTATGATGGGTTTTTAATTTTTAGAGTAAATTAGTCCCTATGGTTTCTTAAAAATTCCAATTTTCATTCTATTGTTTTAGAAGTTGCGATTTTCGTTTCTATGGTTTGTAATTTATTGTTATTGTCGTCCCTAAACTAATTCTTATATTTTTAAGTGTAAAGAACCAAAATGGTAAAGAATTGTAAGCCACTATGACTGAAACAACAATAAATTACTCCACTAAGGTCCCTTAGTACAAGAAATTAATGTACAAAATACACAGTCCCAAAAAAATACAAGTTCTTGTACTACATAACATATATCTTCAAAACTATATTCATCCATAAGCTGAACTTTATATAATTATGCATATAGGAAAATAATTTACATTTTCTCCTTTCTTTTACTATTGACTTAAGGAAAGTTCATTTATTAAACATTAGGGCCAGAGCCCCTCTGGTTCCACAGACCAAAGCTTCTGGTCCTACCAATCAGTGCTCTGTACATAGAAAKGATGCAWATATTTTCCAAGTATAAAGAAAAGTATAATTTGAAATCCTCTACATGACCAGAGCATCTGGTCCTACTAACCAGAACCTCTGGTTTAAATGCAAAGACCAACGAGAGCTTCTCTGGMTCGTCTTGCTTTGCCAAAGAAATTYCATGTAAATAGTTTATAAGTTTGAATAAGAGAAAGAAGTTTATAAACAATTTAAAATACAACTTTTATGATACAGAGCCTCTGGGTCTAAATAAAGGTTTGAAAATAAAAACTTTTATCATAGTCAGAGATCTTTCGATTGTCCCTAAAGACCAACCCAAAATTTCTCTCGTTTAGATTATAGTACAACCAGAGCCCCTCTGGTTCCATTCAAGAAACAACTAGAGCCTCTCTGATTCAACATAACTCTTTTCCAAAACACTTTTAATCAAAAGCACGGTTTTCCAAACCTCTAGCCATAAGCCAATTTTCCCCTTCTCAATAACATCATTACTATCATTTCCARTAATAGCAATATTCCTGAATCTTCAAATCACAAAGAAATAAAGGACTCAAAACCATTGCAATCTCAAGGGATATAACAGTAAGAGCTATAATAATAATCACACACACACAAATGCCACTCTTATATCCGAAGGTACACCTCTACTTGATATGCCACCCTTATATCCGAAGGTACACCTCTCCTTGATATGCCACCCTTATATCCGAAGGTACACCTCTCCTTGATATGCCACCCTTATATCCGAAGGTACACCTCTCCTTGATATGCCACCCTTATTCCATGATACACCTCTCCTTGATATGCCACCCTTATTTCCTAATCAAAATCTACAGATTATTTTCAATAAGAACAGACCGAAGTCACAACCGTCCTGAAGGATCATCATCTATAGTTTTAGCCAATAACAATTTCAAACAATTTTATATCAAAACTTTGAGAATCAAGAACCAATAAAACTTTAATCCACTTCCCGAATTCAAAACCATTTATTCCTTAAAATAGAATATCATCTCAACTGTTTTGAGAGAAGCAGATACTTCTTTATATTACAAAAACAATTTCAAAACCCAGATTCATAAAGCTCAAATCAACTGTTAAAACAGTTTCATTTTTTCAGCAAAATCATCTACCGAAATCCATATATTTAAAATATCAACATATAAAAATTTAAATAACAAAACTCACCTTATATGCACAGATTTGCAGATAAATCAAACAACAATTTCTTCTAATAACCATAGATTCTTCAAATCACTTTTATATAGGTTTTTCTCTCAAGAACACCCTTTCACCGCCACTCTTTTTTTCCCCAAGAAGATAAGTGAGATAGAATTAATCTTATCCCCTTATATATTTTATATAAACCAAGGTGGTGCAAAAGGTTTTATAATAAAACTCTCGAAGGCGGTGGGGGATAAATATATTTAAACTTCTTCTTATGAATATGCGCGCACACACACACCCCCCTTATAATAACATTTGCATAAACTTTAATTTATGCGCATACCTCTAATGCCACAAATCATGTATACCAATCATGCATACATAAGACATTTATCAACACCTCATACATTCACATAACCATATTTTCACATAATCAAATAATAATCATATAAGGTTCACCCCAAGTGTTGTTGCCATAAAACCCCGTCATCACATTATCCAACCCTAAAAAGAATTCCGTCCTGGAATTCGTTTAATCAAACAGCCATGGGTATCTAACTCTCATTTCAGACTCTGATTTCTATGTTGCTTCTGAATCCTTATGGAAACGCCACTCTACTTTTACCAAACTGATTTCTTTGTTACTCAACACTCTGATTTTTCGGTCAGTTACAGCTTCTGGTGTTTCCACGAAGTTCAGTTTATTGTCTAGTTTAACTTCTGGAAGTGGTATTGCTAGACTTGGATCAGCTAGACATTTCCGCAAATTTGACACATGAAAAATGTTGTGAATCAAACTAAGCTCCTATGGCAGTTCTAACTTGTTGGACTTGTAAATTCAGCTTTGATAATGATCTGTTACTCTGAATGAACTCTAAGACGATTAAAGTACAGCGAAAACAATTATAAGAACATAACAGAGTAATTAAACCAAGAACACACAGTTAAGATGATGAAGAAGATGAACACAGGAGAATAGCTTCAAAGGTTTTTCAATTCATTCA
>NW_020204341.1:0-1158 GCF_001531365.2 Cynara cardunculus var. scolymus
TCCATATTCTTTTTCTTCCATTTCTCTCAACCTCTCTTCATTTTCGACAAAAACACCCTCATCTCCTCCTTCATCAGATAGATCTTGAAGTATACGATCGTAATCATCGCATTCTTCAAYGTTGAATGACAAAGAATGTAAACTTGGACAAGGTTGTTGTGCTGAATATTTAGGAAATATGTCATTAATGTCATCAACGAGAGTTCCAATAGGAATATTCTGGGCAAGAATATTCTGTGCAGGAATAGATTGAACACGATCATCTGCTCCATCATCATCATCATGATCATCACCAGAATCTGTCTCATTGTCAGATTCAGTAGCTTCCAAACTTGAGGAAGTTGTGGAAGTACTCACAGTTGAAGTACGTTGTTGATCAGACGCTCCCCCCGCCTGTTCACCCCTCTCAATTTCTTTTTCTCTCAACCCACTTCCCTGTTCAGGTAACCCCTGTTCCTGAACACACTCTTCTTTTTCAACCTCTCTCACATCTGAGGCATGGGGTGATCCTTGGGCAAGTTCAACCGGTTCTGGTTGAGCTAGTGGATCTATCACTCGCCTATAATCTATTACACACTAAGCGGTCTGATCAGCTAAGGCAATAAGTTCTGGTGGAATAGCCATTATGGAATCCAAGTTTTCAACTTTTGTGTGCTGCCTAATTCTGGTCATGACAAATGTAGTCCCTTTTTCAGCGTTTGACCTGGCTGGAATATCTTCATTTGCATTCATCATGGCCTGGATAAACAACTGCAAAAATCTCTGAAAAGGCACGAATTTTCTTGTTTTGGACGGAAATCTTTTTCCATTAACCAGCTCTAATAGTTCATTCCATATGACTAACGCATAGTCATAGTTTCTTGAAAAGACTATTCCATGAAAGAACTTTAGAAACGAACTGCTGCATGTGTCTATGCCCGCGATTTTCGATGTCAAACATCTATTTAGAATTGAGAACAGCAGATGCCTTATGGAAGGTAGAAATCGTCTTTTGAACTGAGTAGGATTAGTCAACTCAGCAGAGTATCCTAATCTTTTAATATCTATGCACAACTGTTCATCAGAGACGAAGTCTTCAAAACCAGTAGATCCAGGACCAGGCAGACGAAGAATTCTTCTTAATCGTTTCAATATCAGGCGACTGACATATTCGTCTAC
>NW_020204341.1:5268-6480 GCF_001531365.2 Cynara cardunculus var. scolymus
TCAGAAGCCACATCAATGACTTCATCAAAAGATACGTTCACGCTTTCATTGATGATTTTGGTCCGTTTTTATAGACCCTGTATGCAGCGAATGTCTTCGAGTATCCAACAAAAATTGCTTCATCAACTTTAGCAGCGAACTTCCCTCTGTCCTTTTTATCATTTAAATTGAAGCATCTACAACCAAAAACTCGAAAGAAATTTATGTTAGGTATTCTTTTATTTATTATTTCATACGGAGTTTTACCAAACCTTTTGTTTACAAGTGAGCGGTTTTGGGTAAAACAAGCAGTCGCTACTGCTTCAGCCCATAAGAATAAAGGAAGACTTGAACAAGTAAGCAATGTCTGTGCCGCTTCCACCAATGTTCTGTTCTTTTGTTCAACAACACCATTCTGTTATGGTGTTCGGGCTACCGAAAATGTATGAGAAATACCAATGGATTCGAGATATGAACCGAGTGTGTTGTTCTTGAATTCAGTTCCGTTGTCTATTCTTATTTTCTGAACTTGAAGTTGCAGATTATTTTGAACTGTCTTCAAGAAAGAAATAATTGTCTCGGCTGTTTCATCCTTAGACCTCAGAAAATGAACCCAGGTATATCTAGAATAGTCATCGACTATGACCAGCACATACTTTTTACCATTGATGCTTTGAATTCTCATAGGACCGCAAAGATCCATATGAAGATGTAGAGGACGTTCGGTATTGAACTCTGTCTTTAGCWTATGAGAAGCTTTCTTCAGTTTACTCATTTCACATGCACCGCATACATGATCTTTATGAAACTTCAGTTTTGGGATTCCTTTGACCAAGTTGTCACAAACCAACATGTTTAGATTCTTGAAATTCAGATGTGAAAGTTGTCGATGCCATACCATATTTTTCAAGGAGACCTTGGAAATCAAGCAGACATCAGTATCCACTTGTGTATTTGATAGGTCAATTGTGTAGATATTTGATCTTCTGAATCCAGCTAAGAGCTCCTTACCATCAGTAGTTCGGATGCTGCATTGGTTAGCTTTAAAACAGACTTCTAGATTTTTATCACATAATTGACGTATGCTAAACAAATTATGTCTAAGTCCTTCGATAAACGACACTTTCTTAATTGTTAAATTCCCAGAAATTGCGTCACCATATCCAAGGATAGGCGCGTATTGGTTGTTTCCAAACCTTACCGTACCTCCAAAAGATTCAACAAAGTTTGATA
>NW_020204341.1:8425-10228 GCF_001531365.2 Cynara cardunculus var. scolymus
AGGATTTTCATATTCTTTTAATCCTGACACAACTCTCGTCATTTTTTTGGCTCACAACAACTACCCCTCTCTTTTTCATTTTAAACTCAGCACACAAACCCTTTTTATATTTAAACTCTCTCAGATCTGGTTGTCCTCTTGGGTAGGTTTGTCGATTTTGACATTCCATAGAGGTATTTCTGATAAGCACTCAGTCCATCCAAAAATATTGCATTATGTACATTTGATCACAATGATTGATCAAAAATATTATTTCTTTAAAGTACAATGATCAGATAAAAAATTGATCAAGTAATTTGGCTTTAAGCATAAACAATAAAAGAATGAAGCGACAACAATTCGAATATTTGATATGTATGAGAGAAATGAATGAAGATCTGTAAGAACAAGTTTACAGATTCTGATATTAAAAAAAATGAATGTATATGAATCAGTGTAAAAAAAATATCAGAAAACAAAGTTGAATACAAACGAGTGTATTATCAMMGAAAAAGATTTTCATATAAGAGACGTGATAATAACAGTTTGAARAATAGCTGAAACAGGTATTGGAGTTATGTACGACGAGAAATTATGCAAGTAAAATCTCAAGAAATACATATTCAGAAAATGTACTCGTTTTCCAAAAAAATCAATTTTCAAAACCATTTATTAAAGAATTCTAGAGTCTCCCCCTAGAAAATAGATTTAAGTAATGAAACATTTAAGCTCAAAAATTAAAAAGAAAACATTTTAAGTACGGGTTCTGAACTGAAATGTTCAGAAACCACACGCGGTAAAGCACGGGTTCTAAACTGGGTGTTTAGAAACCTTAGTTTGAAATAAATCACAACTCCCCCTGCATTGGTGTATCACAAAAATGATATTCTGATCAGCACAAGATGGACACACCTGCAAAACCAATAAAGTTGATTTTGGTACCCAAACGAACTTGGGTCCTAATATGTTAGTATTTGGTTGGGGTATGTTGTAATTTCCAAACCATTTCTTTCTATAAGATGTATTATTTTCAGCACTATGAACAGGATGATTATATACAAGATATGATTCATGCTAGTTATTATAATCGTACCTGTTCTTACCTTTCCTAATGTTGTTCTGATAACTGTTATCTCCATGCCACCTGTTGAACCTTTTRTTATTGACAAAATTATTGSTTCTGCATGTTGAGCACATAATCCTTCTCTTGCTAAGATTAATCAAATCATTAGTAGACTTCACAATGCAAGGAAGATTGTTAGTACCAACAGGTGTATGAGATAAAACAGATTCACCTTTATTAACCCAGATGCTTTTAATCTTTGAAGAGTAATTCGGTGATCCAATGACATACCCTTGATAGTACTGATTAGAACGAGAATAGTTCTTAGAAACATTAGATTTAGGACTACTTGAATAACTGTTCGAATAAGAACAATTATAAAAGTTGGTTTTACACTGAGAAGGAGAACCAGTTGAACTTTGAGYACAYGAAAAGTCTTTGACTTTTTGTAAAAGCTGGTCTCTTTCTACARTAACTAAATCAAATTTAATTTTTAGTTCAGTTCTCATGTTCAATTCAGTTTCAAGGTCTGTCTTTAAATCAGACAATTTCTTTGAAGTATCCAGGAGTTTACCTTCTAACTCCTTCTGAAGCATTTCGAACTTTTTCTTCTGATTAAATAACTCTCGTTTCTCTTCATCTGAGCTGCTTTTGTCATTCTCYGAAGCAATGTCAAGCCACTTTCTTTTCTCAGTAAGCTCTTTAGCAATTGATGTATACTTCTTTGAAGTATTTCTTTTCTCAATAGCAAACTGCTTTTT
>NW_020204341.1:10823-12882 GCF_001531365.2 Cynara cardunculus var. scolymus
TTCACACTCATTTTTATGAGTTTTCTTTACGTTGTTTATAAAATCCTCATTAGCACAATTTTTAAGATATAAATTTCTGGAATGCTCTTTAAGATTCACAAAGCTCTTTTCTGACTCAGCAATCTTCTCTCTCAACTCCTTTACAATATCTGCCATTAGAAACAAATTGATCAGTTAAGGATCTATGCAGTAAAATCAGTTAAAAGAGCAGTTAAGCTAAAAAAAATAGAAAAAACACAAAAAACTGATGAGAATCTAGTAAAACGACGAGAAACTGTCAAAAATCAGTAAAAACAGTCAAAATCGTTGAAAACAGTTAAAAACTGTTAAAAACAGTCAAAGACAGTTAAAACTGATAAGAAACAGTTTACGCGAACAGTTCAAAAATTCTCAAACAGTTAAAACACACACAAAACAGATATACGATGATCCAAAAATAAAATGTAAACACAAACAAACTAAGAAACCAAAACAGTCCAAAACAATAAACCAATTCCAAAAACTGAGTCTAGTCCAAATCAAGCAATAGCAACTCTTTACAATACAGATATGGAACTAAAAAAAATATACTATCTGCTCTCGAAATTCTATCCAAAAGTCCACTTGAATGCTTCTCGTATCAGTTACTTCACTTAGGCTGCTGTGTAGCTGAATGAAGTATCTCCAATGAAGAAACCTGCTTATGTTCCTTCAAAACTGTGTAGCTTAAAAAACTTACTTGACCTGATGAACCTGTCCAGATAGCTTCTGATCCAGTCCTCAAGTCCACAAACATACAATCACAAAACACAAATTTAAATCTGCTATTCAAACAACTATGAATACAGTTTAAACCAAAATAGTTAAATCTGAAATAAGACCAATAGAGATCAACTCAAAACAGTTAAAACTGAAATAAGCTGCTGTGAGTCACAAAGAACCTGTTAAACCTGTTTTCAGCATGCATCAATAGAGATCTGATGATGCTGTCTTCTCTAGATGACCCTTTATCACACTTGCTGCTGTTTTGCTGCTACTCACAATCCCGAAGGCAAAACAGTTTATTGATCCTTCTTTCCAAGATTGTGTGATAAACAATTTCAACATCACCAAATGAAGTAACAATGTCTGCATAAACAGCGAATATGAACCTTTTTGAAATCAAGCCAGCAAATTCAAACGGTTGCAAGCAAAACAAATCTCATAGAGGCTGTCAAAGATGCTCAGCTGACACTACGAGTTTGTTATGACACTTGTGTGTTATGACAACAAATAATTCAGTCTTCTTTGGAATGTAACAAACTCAAATCAACACAGCTGTTTGGCATCAACCAATGCTGCTTAAATCTGCAGTTTGACCTATGATGAACCTGTTGCAATGAACTGTCTTCACACACGCTTTGCTACTACTACTAAACTAAGCAGCTGCAAATTGCTAAACTGCACAATCTGCTTCTATTGATGATTATTTGTGCAAATGGAATAGCAAGCTATTTGATCAAGTCTGTCAAGCAAGCTGTTTGTTATCACTTGGGCTGCCACTTTACAAAACTCAGAACTTGTGTAGCTAATAGTAGCTAATAGAAGCTACTGTTTCTGCTTCAAATCTTAAACAGAACCTGTGTGTGCACACAGTCACCTGCACAGAACTATATGGAACTCAAAACAGATTGTAATAGCTCAAAACTGCTATGAACAAACCTGCAAAGAACCTGTCTAAATCGAACCAGAGATGGATTTTCACTAAAAATGAAATCAACTTGTCACCTGCACACTGCATGTATGTTAACTAGATAAACTTGAATATTAAACCGGATGAAACTTAAACCAGAAACTATGAGTCTGAATCGAACACAGGGAATATCTAAACCAATCACAACATAAATCTTAAACCCCTGTCACATATGAATACAAACCGGACACAGTCACTAAACCACACACTGCATGAGTCTAAACAGGTCACAGCATGTCTAAACCTGTCACAGTCATGAATGTTAAACCAGATACTTCAAGTTACTAAACCTGTCAAGTTTTAAACCTGTCAAGTCTTAAACTTCAACGCATTATCTGAAAAAGGAAA
>NW_020204342.1:0-18149 GCF_001531365.2 Cynara cardunculus var. scolymus
GGATCTACCTGAATCCCTTTTTCATTAACCACGTGACCAAGAAATTGTACTTCACGAATCCAGAATTCGCATTTGGAGAATTTTGCGTACAATTTCTGGTCCCTAAGTAGTTCTAATATCAATCTTAAGTGTTGCTCATGATCCTTCTTACTTCGTGAATAAATTAGTATGTTGTCTATGAAAACGATAACAAATTTATCCAGGTATGGTGTGCAAACCCTATTCATCAGATCCATAAAGACCGTCGGTGCATTGGTTAACCCGAATGGCATAACCAAAAATTCGTAATGACCGTACCGGGTCCTAAATGTCGTTTTGGGGCTGTCCTCTTCTCGAATTCTCACTTGATGATATACGGATCGTAGATCGATCTTTGAAAAGTGTTAGGATCAAATTGATCCTAATTATTCTAAAAGGTTTTATTAAGCAATCGGGGCTAAGGATGGAAGATCTAAAGATGCTGTTGTGCTTAAAATGACTAAGTCTGGCTGGTCTATCCTCTGGTTGGCCTATCCTCTGGTTGGCCTATCCTCTGGTTGGCCTATCCTCTTGTTGGCCTATCCTCTGGTTGGCCTATCCTCTAGACGACTATCTTCAGAATCTTGAAGGATGATGTTGATCCCATTTTCGATAATGATTATTTCCTTGTTTATAGGATTTAGTTACCTTATTTANTTCGATAATGATTATTTCCTTGTTTATAGGATTTAGTTACCTTATTTATAGGATTCAATTATCATGTAAATATCGCCTATATAAGTAGTGATACAGGCATAGAATAGAAAATAGATGAATTATCAACACTTTGTAACACACAGATTCAAACATATCACATGAGAGTCGATTAGGGTTTTGAGAGATTGTATTTTCCATTCAATAAAGAAAGCGGCGGCCGATTTCTATTCATCTTCTTCTACAAATCTCTTTTTAAATTCCTTTAAACTGTTCTACTGTCAGATCTGGGTTTAACAATTGGTATCAGAGCCAAATCAATTAACTTCCATCGATTTGATCTTTCTGCAGTAGATTCATTCATTTTTTAAAATATACTCATTCATGAACAGTTTGTTGTTCGACAGTTGTTTGGACCCAGAACTCATTTATTCATCATATGCTTAATGTTTTAATCAAAATCCTTTTAAGGGATTTGTTCTTGGATGAATATGAACCTTCTTTGTTCGTCAAAATTTGGTTTATTTGATAAGTTTCTTGGACTCAGTCTAACTTTGAACCTTGATATGGTCAGATCTACACATTTGCGTCAAGCAGGCATTCATGGTGCTTAAAGCCTAAGGCAATGGGCGATTTATTTGCCAAACATATACTTATCGCCCATATCTTGAGTATTCATTCATTGTTTCCTTTTGTAGATTTGGATCTGTAAGAGGCTAAAGATTTACTTGCTTGTAATCACCAATCCTATATGAATATGGCAATATTTCTTCATGTTTTGCCCTTAGAAGCATTAACAGCAATACTGTCAATTTTCTATGAATTGACCTGCTGTTTTTTGAAGCCGTAAAGCCTAATGTTAATTCTTCTCTCCAGTTCTCAATTCCAATGGTGTTTGCTTTGGTTATTTAAGTTATCTCCAATTGGATCAAGCTCTAAAGCTGAATTCCTACTCAACTTGCGGTTCAATGAAAGATTCTTTGTCATAAGGCTGGTTGCATTGTTTTGTCATGAAATTCACACATTTATCTATCTCTTAGTTGGATGAATTTGCTACTTTTGGGGTTCAGTGGCTATTTTGTGCTTTAAAGTATGTGCTGGGTTGTAAGCAGATTAAAGCTGCATTCTGTGCAATCAGTGGTGCTGCATTCACATTGAATCTGATTTGGTCTAAGAGATGAAAATGAAGAACAAAGAGCTACATTCAGGGGGGAGCTTGAAAATTCCATCCATACCAAGTACATTAAAGCTTTACTCAAGAAAGTAGAGGGGAGAAGACCTGAAGACTTCATGAAGATGCTTGCTTCATAAAACTTTGGGGGGAGATTGTTAAGATAAAATTGATCCTAATTATTCTAAAAGGTTTTAGTAAGCAATCGGGCTAAGGATGGAAGATCTGAAGATGTTGTTGTGCTTAAAATGACTAAGTCTGGCTGGTCTATCCTCTGGTTGGTCTATCCTCTGGTTGGTCTATCCTCTGGTTGGTCTATCCTCTGGTTGGCCTATCCTCTGGTTGGCCTATCCTCTGGTTGGCCTATCTTCTAGACGACTATCTTCAGAATCTTGAAGGATGATGTTGATCCCATTTTCGATAATGATTATTTCCTTGTTTATAGGATTTAGTTACCTTATTTATAGGATTCAATTATCATGTAAATATCGCCTATATAAGTAGTGATACATGCATAGAATAGAAAATAGATGAATTATCAACACTTTGTAACACACAGATTCAAACACATCACATGAGAGTCGATTAGGGTTTTTGAGAGATGAGAGATTGTATTTTCCATTTAATAAAGAAAGCGACGACCGATTTCTATTCATCTTCTTCTACAAATCTCTTTTTAAATTCCTTTAAACTGTTCTACTGTCAGATCTGGGTTTAACAAAAAGTATACAGTACCTTGAAGTTGATCGAACAAATCATCGATTCTAGGAAGAGGGTATCTGTTCTTGATGGTCAACTTATTAAGTTCCCTATAATCAATGCACATTTGCATTGACTCATCTTTCTTTTTGACGAATAGAATCGGTGCACCCCATGGTGAGAAACTAGGTCTTATGAATCCTTTATCCAATAATTCTTAGAGTTGACCTGACAATTCTTGCATTTCTGATGGGGCCAATCGATATGGTGCTTTTGCCACTGGGGCTGCTCCAGGAATTAAGTCGATACCGAATTCGACTTGTCTTGGCGGGGGTAGTCCGGGTAAATCCTTGGGAAGTACTTTAGGAAACTCTCGAACCACAGGGAAATCATCAATACATTTCTCTTTGACCTTCTTATCAATAACATGTGCCAAAAATGCAACATAATTCTTCCTTAAGTACTTCTGCATCTTCATGCATGATAATATCTTAATTTTTCGATCTGACTCGTCTCCTCGAATTACAATTGAGTCACTTTCTTCTTAAGGAATTCGGATAACCTTTTCCGAACAGACTATTTCATCTCTATTTTTGGATAGCCAATCCATGCCTATATCGTAGCTCAACCGGAATAAGGTCTATGTTAAAATCCTTGTTGCCTAAACTTAGTGTGCAATCCACAATTATGTCTCTAGCCTTAATTTCTTGGCCATTGGCAAATTCTATTATATAAACTTCTTTCAACCTTTGGGGCTTTAAGTTAATCTTTGGCTTAAAATCGAATGATACAAAACTTCTATCTGCCCCTGAATCAAATATTACCGATGCAAATTCATTATTCAAGAGAAATGTACCTGTAACCACATTGGGATCATGCCTAACTTCCTTTGCTCCAATCTCAAATGCTCGGCCCCATGCTTGACTTTTTGGGTTTCCTTGATTGGCTGGTCGGCCTTGGTTAGCATTTGTTCCTTGTGTTCTCTTTGGGCAAACATTTCTTATATGGTCTGGACTCCCACATTTAAAATACAATCGCTTTTGGCAATCCTTTGCGGAATGACCCCCTCTGTGGCATCTTTGACAAATGATGCAATTCCCTCAGTGCGGATATTTGCATTTATTGCACTTAGGCTTGCTTCCTTGGTTTACCCCCTGGGTCTGTACCCCAAAATTTCCTACTACTTTCCTATTCTTGTCAAATCTTCCCCCAGATCTTTGGTTCTCATGCTCCTCCATCTTTCTCTTTCCTTTGGCGAATTCTCCGGACTGAACAACATTATTTGTGAGCTTGGTGGCAATATCTATTGCCTCCTGAAGGGTCTTTGGGTTTGCTGAGGTGATATTCCCTCGAATTTCTGGAGACAATCCCCAAATATATCTCTCAATTCGAACTTCCTCAGGTGTCACCAGATGTGGCACTAAATTTGCTAACTCATGGAATCGAACAGTATATGCGGCTATGTTTTCCCCTTTCATCTCATTGTTCCATAACTCCATTTCCAACTTTTGGAGTTCACTTCTTGGACAATATTCGTCTTTAAGTAGTTTCTTGAACTCCTCCCATGAAAGTTGGTTGGCCGATTCCCGACCCCTAGTCTGAACTAATGTGTTCCACCATGTCAGCGCTCGACCTTGTAGTAAACATGCAACATATTCTACTTTGTTTGCTTCTGTGCATTTACTGAAATGGAGGACAGATTTCATACTCTCAATCCAGGTTAATAATCCTACGGCTTCCTCGGTTCCATGGAATTCCTTTGGGTTGCAGGATCTGAAGGATTTATAGGTGCATTCCTAGGGTGTTCTAGGCTAAGAATTTGTTGGTTGGTTAGCGTTCAGACCTGCCGCTACCAGGCTGACAATATTGGGGAGTACGGCCAAGAGTTGTTCTGATACGAGTCGTGCAACTTCAGGGTTTTCTCTTCTTGGCGGCATTTTCTAGGGCCTAAGTCAAAAGGGAATCTCGTCATTTTTATGGCAATAACATTGATAATAACTTCTAGTCATCTAATGATGCAGAGGATATTCATCTTGTGGATAACATTCAAGCATTTACATAATTCGAGCAGAATAATTTTATATTCAACATGGCTTGATGTAGATAAGAATTTCTCCAAAGTCGTCATAAATTCATAGTTGTTTACAGCCCACCAAAACAAGATCTTAGGTTTCGATGGAAAAGAGTAAATATTCTATCACTAGTCAACATTTCTAGAGTAACATCCAACCGATCAGCATCCTAGCATCAACATCATCATCCCACTCACCACCAGGCACTTGTACAATCTCCTAATTTCTCGTCTTGCAGCAATGACGGCATCCGAGGTTCTCATCATACGCTGGTGGTGCATTTCCATCACATCGGATAGATTGTTCAAAATGTGGTGGTGATATCCCAGCTGGGTCTGGTGAGTTTGAGTATCTAATGCGATTCTCTGCACCTACTCTCATTCAGCCAGATTCATGCCCTGAGTGTTGGATGCAGGTACTCCTGTCACTACATGAGAGGTCCTGCTCCTATGCTATGGTTGGAATGACTCCCCTCTAACTCTAGTGGAATTCTCAAAAGTCACCCGCCGAGGTAGTGGAACACTTTTCCTAGACGTGACTCTAATCCTTGGACCATGAAANAAACAGGTTTTTGATTAAAATTCTTTTCAAAATCTGAAGCTAAATCAGAATCCTCAGTCATATTACTTTTAACAATGAAATTTTCATGACTGGGTAAATTATTTGAAAAATCAAAACGATCAATCTCATTATCTAAACAAACATCTGAATTTAAGATATTTGAAAAATTAATTTCTTCATTAAAATTATTGATTTCTTCTGAGTTCGTGACTTCACTCAAAGACTTTTCACACAAAAAATACTCAAACTCAACATGTTCCGTTTTAATTGTAGAATTTTGTAAATCTTCAATTTTATTTAAAAATTCTTGTTTCTGTTTATTAAATGAAAGTCTTTCTTCTGTTAAAATCTTTTCCAACTGAACCAATTGTTTTTCTAAAATTAGAGTAGGAGTATAAAGCTTTGGTTCAACTGGTTTTGATTCAAGCTCTRCCTTTGAATAACTATGAAAATAATCTGTTGAAACTGCAGAGTCTTGATTATTATAACTTTCATTTAGATTTGAATAATCAAACGAAACATGCATTTTGTCTTTTCTTTGACGATTGTAATCTTCTCGTTGTTCGACCTCATCAGAAGATTTTGTAAATTTAACCGAAAACTCGGGACCGCAATCAAGATATTCAAATGTGTACAAGGTCGGGGCATAATGTAAAGCTTTTTCTAAAAATTTTGGATTTTCATACCCCAGCCCTTCCCGAGGGTTAAAGAATCTCGTTTAAGATGGTTTGTTTAGAAAAATAGTTTGATCAGTTTGTCCTCTTTTGTATAAAATTTCTTCTTTAGCCTTCAGTTTTTTACTTAATTGAATTATTTGAAGTTCAAGTTTACTTATTTTAACAATTTTTTCTTCATTAAGTAATTCTAATGATTTATATTGTTCCTTTAAATCAGATAATTCGGCTTTTAAGATATTGGATTTTTCATCAAATAATTTGGACTCAGATAACAAGAACTTAGCCCAATCCAAGTTTTCAGCATTTTCATTATATAGTTTGATGTATTTTTCTTTTTGTGTTTTTAATTGTTTTTCAAAGTTACTTGAACACATTTTTTCTGATTTTAATTCTTGCTAGAAAGATTGGAGTTTGAGCATCATCTTTTGCATATGTTTAATGCATGATTGATCCAATACCTCTTCATTCATTTTCGCAGTCTGTTCTTCTTCTTCACCTGAAGAACAGTTATCCGATCTAGCCATCAAGCACACATGTGCAACAGCTTCAGTTTCTTCCTCTTCATCAGTCAGATTCAGCCAATGTTCATCCTCAGCCATGAGTGCTTTCCAGGCATCTCTTTGTTTGGAAAGAAGAAATTTATTCTTGTAGTAGTCGGTTCGATTTACCGGCTTCCTACAATTTACAGCAAAGTGGCCTAGCTTACCACAGTTATAACATTTAGTGTTCTCATCAGCTACACCTTTGCTAAACTTCTTCTTCTCTTCCGGCTTTTTCTCATACTTCTTCTCGAACCTCTTTTCTTCATATTTCTTCTTCTCACCAAATTTGTCTATGAATTCATATTTTGAACCTGACGAGAATCTTTGGTTGTTCGAGTGTGGCCGTTTTGGGAATTTCTTCTGGAATGCTTTAGTCAGCATTGCCATGGCCTGTCTGATATCTGACATTTCAGAGTCTGAATCTGAGCTGTTATTGTCTTCTTCTTCAGATTCACTTGACTGGCTAACTTYCTTGACTTGCTTTCCAGATCTGCTTTTTATTTTCTTCTCCTTTCTCTCAGATATAAAAGCCAAAGGATCAGCATCTTCTTTCTCTTTCTTCTTCTTTGCATTTCGGATTTCCAAAACATCTTCCTCATTCTGTTTCAGAGTTTCATATATATCATGAATATCGATATCAGATAACGATTTATTGAATCTGGTATGATTAGCAAATGGTTTCCACTCTGATTGAAGATTGTTAAGAAATTTAACATTTATCTCTATTGTAGTTTTAGAAATTCCATTCTTTGTCAGCTCATTAAGCAGTCTGACAAGCCTATCATAAACATCATCAAGACTTTCACCATCTTTAGCCTTGAACTCTTCATATGCTGATATACAGTTAGTAATCTTCAGCTGAGTTCCCACTTTCGAACCCATCATCATTTTTTCAATTTGAACCCACATGTTGTGACCTGATGATTTATGACTGTCAATACTTGCGTAAATATCATTAGTCAGTGCTTGCATCATGTAAGACTTGCAAAGCACATCAGCATGGGCTCTTTCTCTTTCTTGAGCTGAATATTGATACTTTTCTTTGATTACTGTCTGAGTAGGTATGCCTTCTTCTAGATCAGCAGGTATCTCTCGGTAGTACACAGCAGGACCTTCCAACAAAGATTGTATAATCAGATCTCCTTCTTTCATTCTCTCAATGAAATTCAGAAATCTATCTCTCCACTGATTATAATCTCCGCGAAACAGCACTGGTGGCTTGGTATTAGTACCAATAGCCATTGCTTCCCTTGAACTCATATTATCAGTTCATATGAAATAGGATCAACTGCAGTTCAAAGTTTGAATTAAAGGATCAGTTTACAAAAATATATCTGATAATCTTCAAAAAAAAAATATGCACTCATTCAACACTTAGAGAAATTAATCAAACAAAGTTATCCGGATTAGAAATTCGGTCAAGCTTATCCGGATTAGAAGTCCGGACAACAAAGAAATTTAAATCGCACAAAAACACGTATCAACACTTAATCAAATTTAGACAATTAAGCAAAATTTATGCGGATTAAGTAAAAATCAATACGGATAAAGCACAAAATTCAATTTGAATTAAAATTCTCAAATCGGATGTTTTCAACACTTAGTTAAAATTCCAAAATGAAAATCGGACATAAAAAGTCAACAAGTCAACAAGTCAAGGCCAACTAAGTCAACAAGTCAAAGTACGAATAAGTCCCTTTAAAAACAAATCGATCAAAAGTCAAATTTAAATCGATCAAAAAGTCAAAATCCGCTCAAGTCAAAATCAATGTACGATCCATATACAAGGAATAAATCGCTCAATAGACTAATATGCACAAAGTACAAGTCTTACCAAGCGGATTTTCTTAATCGCTCAACTAATTGCACAAAACATAAACGACTTACCCATCGGATTGTGCAAATCGCCCAATAATCCGCACAAGTTACAAACGACTTACCAGGCGGATTATATAAATCGCTTGACTATCCGCACAAGGGTTACCCGGATAAACCTAAATCGAACAAAACTCGAATCACACAAATATTAAATCGAACAAGCTTTAAGCGAATAGCACCCTAAAACGATCAAGAATTAACCGGACTAAAGTTCAACCAAAAACACATATTTCACACTTTTTACCAAAAAAATTGGATCAAAACATGAAAAAATATGGGTTTTGAAGAACATTCAACTAAATACGAAAACTCAAATATCGATTAAATCGGGTTCAAAACTTGTTTAAAACCAAAAACAGTGTGAATCAAAGTTGTTCGAAACTCAAATGCTAATCTAGTGTTTCAAAAAAATTCGATTAATAAGCAAGAATCAACCAAAATAAGATCAAATTCAGATTCTGGATGAAGAACACTATGAACGGATTATGAACATCAAAAACCAGATCGATCAATCCACTAAAATTCGTGCAAAAATGTTTAATCCTCTAATCAAAACTGTTGCAGTCTGCTCTGATACCAATTGTGAAGTCCAAATTTCATACAAATGTGATATCAATCTTCAAGAACACGATGAATGTAAGAATAGAGAGAGTAGATCACCAAATGTAATTTCCTTGATTGATAGAGAGAATTACAGCTCTAAATCTTATTACAATCTGCTAATGACTTGATAAWGACAATTACAAAGGAAAATACTATTTATACTAAGGAAGTAATAAAGCTACACTATTACAAAAACATGTAAGATATGGAGAAACTTGAATACTAATGCTCATACTCAAACCCAACACTTAGTCTTCATGTGGTATAGGGTCTCATTCTTCAAATTCTCTTTCTTTAATGCTTCTTTTTGTTCCTTGATAATTTGTGCTTTCAAACTCGTGTTTACTAGTACTCCCAAAGCTWGYACTCTTGTTGGTTTCACCCTTTCCTTTCTACTCAAAGCATCAACTACTACATTAGCCTTGCCTGGATGGTACTTAATTTCACAGTCATAATCACTAAGCAGTTCAACCCATCTTCTTTGTCTCATATTTARTATTTTCTRATTGAGAAYRTGTTGAAGGCTTTTGTGATCAGTGAACACAGTGCACTTGGTACCATAAAGGTAATGTCTCCAAATCTTAAGCGCAAATACTACGGCTCCTAATTCTAGGTCATGTGTAGTATAGTTCTTCTAGTGCATATTGAGTTGTCTTGAGGCATATCCAATGACCTTATCTTTTTGCATTAGTACGCATCCTAATCCTTGATGTGATGCATCACAATATATCACAAAGTTTTCCGAGCCTTCTAGTAAGGATAAAATAGGTGCATTACATAGCTTATGCTTAAGAGTCTCGAATTCTTCTTTTTATTTCTCTCCCCAAACAAACTTCTTGTCTTTTTGAGTTAAAGTTGTTAGTGGTTGCGTAATTTTTGAAAAATTTGCAATGAATCGCAGATAGTAGCATGCCAAACCAAGAAATTAACGAATTTCCGTCGGGGGTTCTTGGGGCTTCCCATTTCTTAATGTCCTCAATCTTTGCCGGATATACATGAATCCATTTTTTCATTAATCACGTTACCAAGAAATTGTACTTCACGAATCCAGAATTCGCATTTGGAGAATTTTGCATACAATTTATGGTCCCTAAGTAGCTCTAATATCGATCTTAGGTGTTGCTCATGATCCTTCTTGCTTCATGAATAAATTAGTATGTCATATATGAAGACGATTACAAATTTATCCAGGTATGGTCTGCAAACCCTATTCATCAAATCCATAAAGACAGTCGGTGCATTGGTTAACACGAATGGCATAACCAAAAACTCGTAATGACCGTATCGGGTCCTAAATGTCATATTGGGGATGTCCTGTTCCCGAATTCTCACTTGATGATATCCGGATCGAAGATCGATCATTGAAAAGTATACGGCACCTTGAAGTTGATCGAATAAATCATCGATTCTAGGAAGAGGGTATCTATTCTTGATGGTCAACTTATTTAGTTCCCTATAATCAATGCACATCCGCATTGATCCATCTTTCTTCTTGACGAACAAAATCGGTGCACCCTATGGTGAAAAACTAGGTCTTATGAATCCTTTATCCAATAATTCTTGAAGTTGACCTGACAATTCTTGCATTTTCGATGGGGCAAATCGGTATGGTGCTTTTGCCACTAGGGTAGCTCCAGGAATTAAGTCGATACCGAATTCGACTTGTCTTGGCGGGGGTAGTCCTGGTAAATCCTCAGGAAACACTTCAGGAAACTCTCGAACTACAGGGAAATCTTCAATACATCTCTCTTTGACCTTCTTGTTTATACGTAATTCTTCTTTAAGTACTTCCGCATCTTCATGCATGATACTATCTTAATTTTCCGATCGGACTCCTCCCCTTGAATTATAAGCGTTTCACCTCCTTCTTGAGCAATTCGGATAATCTTTTCCGAACAAACTATTTCAGCTCGATTTTTAGATAGCCAATCCATGCCTATAACTATACCAAAACTTCCTAACTCAATCGGAATACGGTCTATGTTAAAATCTTTCTTGGCTAAACTTAGAGTGCAGTCCATGATTATGTCTCTAGTCCTAATTTCTTGGCCATTGGCAAATTCTATTATGTAAACTTCTTTCAACTTTGGTTTTAAGTTAATCTTCGGCTTAAAATATAATGATACAAAACTTTTATCTGCTCCTGAATAAAATAATACCGAAGCAAATTCATTATTCAAGAGAAATGTACCTGTAACCATATTGGGATCATGCCTAGCCTCCTTTGCTCCAATCTCAAATGTTCGGCCCCGCGCTTGACTTTCTGAGTTTCCTTGATTGGCTGATCGGGCTTGGTAAGCATTTGTTCCTTGTTTTCTCTTCTGACAAACGTTTCTCATATGGTCCGGACTTCCACATTCAAAACACAAACGCTTTCGGCAATCCTTTGTGGGATGGCCCCCTCTGTGGCATCTTTGACAAATGATGCAATTCCCCCAGTACGGATATTTACATTTATTGCACTTATGTTTGCTTCCTTGATTTACCACCTGAGTCTGTACCCCAAAATTTTCTACTACTTTCCTATTCTGGCCAAATCTTCCCCCAGATATTTGATTCACATGTTCTTCCACCTTTCTTTTTTTTGTTAAATTCCCCGGAGTGAACATCATTATTTGTGAGCTTGGTCGCAATGTTTATTGCCTCTTGAAAGGTCTTTGGGTTTGCCGAGGTGATATTTCCTCGAATTTCTGGAGACAATCCCCAAATATATCTCTCGATTCGGACTTCCTCAGGTGTCACAAGATGTTGCACTAAATTTGCTAACTCATGGAATCAGGTAGTATATGCAGCTATGTTCTCCCCTTTCATTTCATGGTTCCATAACTCCATTTCCAACTTTTGGAGTTCACTCCTTGGACAGTATTCGTCCTTAAGTAGTTTCTTGAACTCCTCCCATGAAAGTTGGTTAGCCGTTTCTCGACCCCTAGTCTGAACCAATGTGTTCCACCATGTCAGTGCTCGGCCTTGCAGTAAGCATGCAACGTATTCTACCTTATTTGTTTCAGTGCATTTACTAATATGGAGAACAGATTCCATACTCTCAATCCAGGTTAATAATCCTACGGCTCCCTCGGTTTCATGGAATTCTTTTGGGTTGCAGGATTTGAAGGATTTATAGGTGCATTTCCTGGGTGTTCTAGGCTCGGAATTGGTTGGTTGGTTAGCGTTTAGGTTTGTCACTACCTGGCTGACAATATTGGGGAGTGTGGCCAAGAGTTGTTCTGACACGAGTCGTGCAACTTCAATGTTTTCTCTTCTTGGTGGCATTTTCTAAATTCTAGATCAAGCAGGAATTTATTATTTCCACACTAATACCTTTGTTTAACAAATTCTAATCAACTAAATGATACGTAACATATTCATCTCAAATTTAACATTTGAACATTTGCATGATCAAATAGAATAATTTTATATTAAACCAAGGTTCAGTGCATTTAAACATTTTCAAAAGATGCTAAGGGCTTACAGTCGATTACAACCCTCAAAACAGATCTTAGGTTTCAACGTAAAAGAGTAAATGTTCTATTACTAGTCATCACTTTTAGAGCAGCATCCAACAGATCAGCATTCCTAGCATTAGCACCATCAACACACTCGCCACCAGGCATTTATAGAATCTCCAAATCTCTCGTCTCAGCCATGACGGCATCCGAGGTTCTCATCATACGCTGGTGGTGCATCTCCAATACATCAGACAGGTTGTTCAAAATGTAGTGGTGATATCCCAGCCAGGTCTGGTGAGTTTGAGACTCTGATGCAATAACCCGCACCCACTCTGGTTCATCCAGAGTCATGACCTGAGCATGTGGTACAGGCACTCTAGTCACTATTTGGGATGCCTCACTCCTATGTTGTGGTTGAGATGCCTCTCCTCTTGTTCTATTGGAGTTCTCATAAGTCACCCGTTGAGGAAGTGGTACACTTTTTCTAGTCGTGACTCTAATCCTCGGACCATGAAATGTTTGAGGTGGAATATCGGGCACTGGTTCCGATGGGGGCAATATTGATGTAGGTGATAAAGTAGGTGTCTCGCTAGTCGCTGTGTCCTCATGCTCATACGGGTCTACCTCTTCATTGATTGATGAGTTCCTTCTAGATCGACTAACAACATAACCAGGTTCGTCTGCCGAATATTCACTAGGAATAGATGATGACATAGTGATCTGCGATATTAACAAACTTAATTACAAGACGTACCATCAATAAGTGCTTAGGGTTAGGACAAAAGTCACCAAGTAGGGATTAAAGATGGTAAACAAGCTAAAGCCTCTGGATAACCAGAGCTTCTAGTTGCATTACCAGAGCTTCTGGTTAAAGTTCCCATACTTGGAACAATAAATCATTTTTAGTCCATCGGCCTCTGGTTCAATATGCACACTTAGTGATATAATGGATTTCTAATTCATCGTCCTTTGGTTCCTCATGCATAGCAGACAAATGGATCTCTGGTCCATCGACCTCTGGTTCCTCACACTTAGCAGACCAATGGATCTCTGTCACACCCCGTTAAAGCGAAAACACGAGATGTAACAGGTAAGCGAGTCACAGCAGCAGGTATTAAATAACACCATTCAAGTTTTACAAAAATTCGAATTTAACATCCATAACCAAGTTGGAATAGAATAATTCTTTACAAAAGTTTCAAAATGAACTTAATCGGTGTCGCCACATATATGCTCCAAAAACTTCATTTCTTACTTATATCCTGAAAAGCATGAAACATAAAACAACGTCAACTACAAAGAGTTGGTGAGTTCATGGGTTTTCATATGCACAAAACATTACAATGCATAAATCATTTCTTGCAAACTTATACATATTGCACATAATAAATGTAAATCTATAACAATGTTTAAAATTTGAGACGCTACTGAGCCTTTCCTGACCAATGTGCCCCATTATTTTACAAACGACCATAAGTTGCCCGTACACTCATTTAGGTCCCACAGTTCGTAGTAGTACTAATTCAGTGGTGGTCCAAATTCCACATGATTAGACTAATAAAACATAGGTAATTTGCACCCCTTTCTGGGTGGGACTGTCAACACAATAGCAGCTATCCACAATTACCACGGCCCAGGGACATGCCCGAGTTAACAAGTAGCGTTTACGGATGGGGACTTTATTTGGAAACATACTCTCAAGTACATCAATTTAGCATTTATATCATAGTGCAAAACCGTCAATATTTCATGATATAAACAAATCTTGACTATACAGTTCTTTACTCCAACAGTTTTACAAATAAATAGTATAGTTTGCATAACTTCATGCTTTTCCCCCAGTTTATATAAACAAAAAACATTAAAAGTGGGGYCRTGAATACTCACAAGTTTGCTGATGAATATCCAAGAACTTGATGACGTTTGAAGCACTAAACGTTCGTCCTAACTTTCCTAGACAGTCCGAAATCCAATAATTAGATAACCTATCGGGTCTCGACAAAGATAAAGTCAAATTATATGTTATCTAATGCCAATGAGTTTTTATGAATTAAAGTTAATACTTATATAATTGCTCTAAAAATAGTCCAGAAATATATATTTTAAAATCAAAGTCCTTTGCATATAAAATTACCATTTGGAAAGAATGTAAATTTTGTTTCTGGAATTTTTGGTCTCACAAATCACTGTCAAAAGGAACCTTCCATAACTCATTTTATGTCCAAATTTTTATAACATCAACAACAATGAGTTAATCAGATTTTTCCCAAATATCAAGAATTTTGTTTGGGTTTAAGGCACTCATCATTACCCTACCACTTTGAGTGACACAATCCCCAAGACAGATTGTACACTCTTCGAGTGACGGCCATTTGGGGGGTCTATACTCATAATTTTTCATTGATTTTAACTTTATTTTAAAGCTAACATATAAGGCTAACTTCCAAAAAAAGAATCACCCATTTTCATTGAGTTTTGAAGAAGATATGACCGTTTTAAAATGCATGCAAGATTCTGCCAGCAATGCTCTTTTTGCACCATAATCTTGTATCAAGAACTTGAAGGCTCAAAACTTACTCTTTTTATGGTCAAAACCCACATGCAAGAACCTTTACCAATTTTTCTTGAGTTCTAATGTTTGTAGGTCATAGATTACCATAATTTTGAAGACATTTTCATGTCATTGATGTATAATCTCCCATCTTAGAATCTCCAGAAAGTTTGTTTATAAAAAGGAGAAAGAAGAAAAGTGTAGAAGATGAGAAATCATATCGAAAAATAGGGATAATGAAACTCGTCCCTTACCTTTTGCTTGCAACTGCTTGAAGTTTTGAATGTTCTTCAAGATGATGGAATTTGAAAGGTTTTGAAGAGTAATTCCGGTTGAAGTGGTAGAGGAAATGAAGATTTCAATAGAAATGGGGTTCTTATATGTGTCTTAAATGTAAATAAAGGGCCGGCCTCTTAAGGCCCAAGTCCATAAAATTTTTTATTTTTTTATATAAACAAAATAACCCATTTAAATTTATAACAAAATACAATTTGTCAAATATTGATAAAAATATCATTATTAAATCAAARTTCCACATTTTTGGTAAAATTATTTGGACATTCAAATGAGACTTTTATATTTTAATTTGGACTTTATAATATCAACTTTATTATATTTGGAGCATTTTTAATATATTNCCTCTGGTCCTTCTAACCAGCGCTTCTGGTTCAACATGAACACTTAGCAATATAAAGAATTTCAAATCCATCGCCTCTGGTCCTTCTAACCAGCGTTTCTTGTTCAACATGGACACTTAACGATATAAAGAATTTCTTATTCGTCGCCTCTTGTTGGTCTAGGGCAATGGATATTCATAAATTATGCAACACACACATAATCATGCTTTTCACAACAATTTCTTAATTGGAGCATATTCTTAATACAACCGATTAAGTTCTCTATTATATGTAAATTAAACATAGGTGATCAGGCTTTGTTTAATTGACATATAATAATGTGACCCGCTTTGAATATATATATGTATATTTTTAAATCAATTGAAACCTGTTTGAAAATATTTGGTTATAGTTTGTGGTTTTTAAGGAAAAACCAGTGTTCTCTATAACTGAGGCTCTGATACCAAATCTGTCACACCCCGTCAAAGCGGAAACACGAGATGTATCAGGTAAGCGAGTCACAGCAGCATGTATTAAAGAACCACCTTCAAGTTTTACAAAAATTCGAATTTAACATCCATAACCAAGTTGGAATAGAATAATTCTTTACAAAAGTTTCAAAATGAACTTAATCGGTGTCGCCACATATATGCTCCAAAAACTTCATTTCTTACTTAAATCCTGAAAAGCATGAAACATAAAACAACGTCAATTATAAAGAGTTGGTGAGTTCACGGGTTTACATATGCACAAAACGTTACAATGCATAAATCATTTCTTGCAAACTTATACATAAACTTTTGCACATAATAAATGTAAATCTATAACAATGTTTAAAACTTGAGACGCTACTGAGCCTTTCCTGACCAATGTGCCCCATTATTTTACGAACGACCATAAGTTGCTCGTACACTCACTTAGGTCCACAGTTCGTAGTAGTACTAATTCAGCGGTGGTCCAAATTCCACATGATTAGACCAATAAAACATAGGTAATGTGCACCCCTTTCTGGGTGGGACTGTCAACACAATAACGGCTATCCACAATTACCACGGCCCGGGGACATGCCCGAGTTAACAAGTAGTGTTTACGGACGGGGACTTTATTTGGAAACATACTCTCAAGTACATCAATTTAGCATTTATATCATAGTACAAAACCGTCAATATTTCATGACATAAACAAATCTTGACTAAACAGTTCTTTAGTCCAACAGTTTTACAAATAAATAGTATAATTTGCATAACTTCATGCTTTTCCCCCAGTTTATATAAACAAAAAGCATTAAAAGTGGGGCCGTGAATACTCACAAGTTTGCTGATGAATATCCAAGAACGTGATGACGTTTGAAGTGCTAAACGTCCGCCCTAACCTTCCTAAACAGTCCGAAATCCAATAATTAGATCACCTATCGGGTCTCGACAAAGATAAAGTCAAATTATAACTTATGTAATGCCAATGAGTTTGTATGAATTAAAGTTAATACTTATATAATTGCTCTAAAAATAGTCCAGAAATATATATTTTAAAATCAAAGTCCTTTGCATATAAAATTACCATTTGGAAAGAATGTAAATTTTGTTTCTGGAATTTTTGGTCTCACAAATCACTGTCAAAAGGAACCTTCCATAACTCATTTTATGTCCAAATTTTTATAACATCAACAAMAATGAGTTAATCAGATTTTTCCCAAATATCAAGAATTTTGTTTGGGTTTAAGGCACTCATCATTACCCTACCACTTTGAGTGACACAATCCCCAAGACAGATTGYACACTCTTCGAGTGACGGCCATTTGGGGGGTCTATACTCATAATTTTTCATTGATTTTAACTTTATTTTAAAGCTAACATATAAGGCTAACTTCCAAAAAAAGAATCACCCATTTTCATTGAGTTTTGAAGAAGATATGACCGTTTTAAAATGCATGCAAGATTCTGCCAGCAATGCTCTTTTTGCACCATAATCTTGTATCAAGAACTTGAAGGCTCAAAACTTACTCTTTTTATGGTCAAAACCCACATGCAAGAACCTTTACCAATTTTTCTTGAGTTCTAATGTTTGTAGGTCATAGATTACCATAATTTTGAAGACATTTTCATGTCATTGATGTATAATCTCCCATCTTAGAATCTCCAGAAAGTTTGTTTATAAAAAGGAGAAAGAAGAAAAGTGTAGAAGATGAGAAATCATATCGAAAAATAGGGATAATGAAACTCGTCCCTTACCTTTTGCTTGCAACTGCTTGAAGTTTTGAATGTTCTTCAAGATGATGGAATTTGAAAGGTTTTGAAGAGTAATTCCGGTTGAAGTGGTAGAGGAAATGAAGATTTCAATAGAAATGGGGTTCTTATATGTGTCTTAAATGTAAATAAAGGGCCGGCCTCTTAAGGCCCAAGTCCATAAAATTTTTTATTTTTTTATATAAACAAAATAACCCATTTAAATTTATAACAAAATACAATTTGTCAAATATTGATAAAAATATCATTATTAAATCAAAATTCCACATTTTTGGTAAAATTATTTGGACATTCAAATGAGACTTTTATATTTTAATTTGGACTTTATAATATCAACTTTATTATATTTGGAGCATTTTTAATATATTTGGCATTACATAAGTTAACTTTATCAGTTACCCGTCGAAACAAGGTTTT
>NW_020204342.1:18164-20882 GCF_001531365.2 Cynara cardunculus var. scolymus
ATAGAAACCCTATAAAGGTGCTAACCTGACGCTCCAAAAATGACGAATGTCACAATCTCTGGTTCATCGACCTCTGGTTCCTCACACTTAGCAGACCAATGGATCTCTGGTCCATCGACCTCTGGTTCCTCACCCTTAGTATACCAATGGATCTCTGGTCCATCGACCTCTGGTTCCTCACACTTAGCAAACCATTGGATCTCTGGTCCATCGACCTCTGGTTCCTCACACTTAGCAGACCAATGGATCTCTGGTCCATCSACCTSTGGTTCCTCACACTTAGCAGACCAATGGATCTCTGGTCCATCGACCTTTGGTTCTTCACACTTAGCAGACCAATGGATATCTGGTCCATCCACCTCTGGTTCCTCACACTTAGCAGACCAATGGAACTCTGGTCCATCGACCTCTGGTTCCTCACACTTAGCAGACCAATGGATCTCTAGTCCATCGACCTCTGGTTCTTCACACTTAGCAGACCATTGGATCTCTGGTTCCTCACACTTAGTAGACCAATGGAATCTCTGGTCCATCGACCTCTGGTTCCTCACACTTAGCAGACCAATGGATCTATGGTCCATCGACCTCTGGTTCTCACACTTAGCAAACCATTGGATCTCTGGTCCATCGACCTCTGGTTCCTCTAACCAGAGCTTCTTGTTCTTCTTAAGATGCAACGCTAATAAATACAAAGCTAATCCCTCTGGTTGACTTAGCGTTCTGGATATCATGTTTACTTCACAACCAGAGCTTCTTGTTGGTCTAGGGCGATGGATATTCAAAATTTATGCAAACACACACAATCATGCTTTTCATATTTTTAAATAAATATTCTTAATTTGAGCATATTTCTAATATAACCGATTCAAGTCTCCTATTATACATATTAAGTTAAACATAGGTGATCAGGCTTTGTTTGATTTAAGTATAATAACGTAACACTCATCTTTCGGTTATACTAATGACTTGGTTTGCATTTTTTTATAAATTTATTTGAAAATCATTTTGAAAACATTTGGTTATAGTTTGATGTTTAGGAAAGCCGGTATTCTCTATATGTTGGGTTCAAGTATGTGCGTTATTGTTGTATTCAAGTTCCCCTTTTATATGCTTTGTAATAGATAGGTTTAATGTTTTCCTTAGTATAAATAGTCATTAGCCTTGTAATTGTCATTAACTATTCTATAATCATTCTGATTAGTGCTGATCATTTCTCTCTAATCTTCATCTTGTTCTTAATTCTTGAAGATCATAATCAGATTTGTATGATTTTGGGCTTTTCAATTGGTATGATTTTTGACTAAATGTTGAAATTCACCGGATTTCTCGTCCGGATTTGTTGCTCATTGTACTATTTAAAGTCCTTTGTTGTCCAGATATCTAATCCGGATAACTTGCTTTAGTTGGAAATTCAAGTCTATCTTGTTGTCCGAACTTCTTATCCGGATAAGCATGACCGGATTTCTAATCCGGATAAGCTTGTGTGCTTAAATTTTTCTAAGTCTTGAATGTGTGCAAATTCTTGTTTGAGATTTATTTGATATATTTTTGAATACTGATCCTTTAATACAAATTTTGAACTGCAGTTGATCCTACATCATACATAACTGATAAAATGAGTTCAAGAGAAGCAATGGCTATTGGTACTAACACCAAGCCACTAGTGCTGTTTAGAGGAGACTATAATCAATGGAGGGATAGATTCCTCAATTTCATAGAGAGAATGAAAGAAGGTGATCTGATTATGGAATCCTTGATGGAAAGTCCTGCTGTGTTTTATAGAGAGACACCTGCTGTTCCAGAAGAAGGCAGACCTGCTCAAAGAGTCATCAAGGAGAAGTTTAGATACACTGCTCAAGAAAAGAAGAGAGCCCATGTTGATGTGCTTTGCAAGTCCTACATGATGCAAGCACTGACCAATGATATCAACACCAGTATTGACAGCCATAAATCATCTGGTCACAGCATGTGGGTTCAGATTGAAAAGATTATGATGGGTTCCAAAGTGGGAACTCAGTTGAAGATTACTAATTGCATATCTGTGTATGAAGAGTTCAAGGCTAAAGATGGAGAGAGCCTTGATGATGTCTATGATAGGCTTACCAGACTGCTAAATGAGTTGACCAAGAATGGAATCTCTAAACTGGTTATAGAGATAAATGTTAAATTCCTCAGCAATCTTCAACCAGAGTGGAAACCTTATGCTAATCATATCAGATTCAACAAATCATTATCTGATATTGACATACATGAAGTTTATGAAACTCTAAAGCAGAACGAGGAAGAAGTTTTGGAGATACGAAATTCCAAGAAGAAGAAAGAGAAGGAAGTTGTTGATCCTTTAGCTTTCGTGTCTGAGAAGAAACCTTCATAATCGAACAATAAAATGAACAAACCTTCATAATCGAACAAAAAATTCATATTAACTCAGATTACACCTTGTATTTTTGGTGTATTTTGTGTCGTTTTTCATTTCGAGTGAGTACGTATTGTGTATTTTGATTGTATTTGTGTTCATTTTGCGTATTTTTGTGATTGTATTTGAATCATGTTTTGAACGGATATCTCACCGGACAAGGTGATCGGACTTCAATCCGATCAACCTTAAACCGGATTAGTAGTCCGGTCAAYACAAAACACTTAGACACTAAAAGAATTGTGTCCGGATTAGAAGTTCGGACAACACAAACACTTAAAACACACAAAAATATGGTGTCC
>NW_020204342.1:22082-23273 GCF_001531365.2 Cynara cardunculus var. scolymus
TATTTTTGGTGTATTTTGTGTCGTTTTTCATTTCGAGTGAGTACGTATTGTGTATTTTGATTGTATTTGTGTTCATTTTGCGTATTTTTGTGATTGTATTTGAATCATGTTTTGAACGGATATCTCACCGGACAAGGTGATCGGACTTCAATCCGATCAACCTTAAACCGGATTAGTAGTCCGGTCAATACAAAACACTTAGACACTAAAAGAATTGTGTCCGGATTAGAAGTTCGGACAACACAAACACTTAAAACACACAAAAATATGGTGTCCAGATTAGAAGTCCGGACAACAAGTCAAACACAAACCAAGTCAAAAACCGGACAATCATCAACCGGTTTAAGGTTGATCGGATTGAAGTCCGATCACCTTGTCCGGTGAGATATCCGTTCAAAACACGATTCAAATACAATCACAAAAATACGCAAAATGAACACAAATACAATCAAAATACACAATACGTACTCACTCGAAATGAAAAACGACACAAAATACACCAAAAATACAAGGTCTAATCTGAGTTAATATGAGTTTATTGTTCGATTATGAAGGTTTGTTCATTTTAAGTCAATACAGTCCATATGATCAATAAGAATCGAAACAATCAACATATGAAGAATAGAAATCAAATAAATGAAACCTTGAATAGAGASGATGAACAGTAAACGAGATTGATGGAATGAAATCAAAGAACTCGATTTGAGCGGAGATGTTGAGCGGAGACGATGATGAACAGTGTAGGAATGTAAAAAGTAAAAATGAAAAATGAGACGGTTATTTATAGTCAAAGGTCAAAAACTGTTCATATGCTAAACCGCACAACGCTTATCGAGATTAGAATAAACCAGTCAAGAGGTGTCCGGTTTATGGAATGAATAAAAAACTAAGTATTAATCCGGATAATAACCGCTCAAGGCATGTATGGTTTATATGAACACCGGTCAAGACATGTCCGATTTAGGATTAAACCGTTCAAAGGTTAATCGGATTAAGAATAAACCGCTCAACAAATGAAATTAAACCGCTCAAGAATTGAACGATTTAAGACTTGGAAAAATGAATAAGCTCAATTGAACTCAACGATTTAATATCCGCACAATCCTCTGCAAAAGTATATATAATCTTGTCCGGATAAGAGTTTATCATATAGCCTTTTGTCCGGATGTCTAAACCGCACAATAAACCGCT
>NW_020204343.1:0-1568 GCF_001531365.2 Cynara cardunculus var. scolymus
CAATTTATCATGCTTAACCAGAGCTCCTCTGGTTCCATGCAAATTTCTTTTTAAAAATAAAACTCATCTTAATTGAAACAAATTTTTAAGATTATACAAAATTGCAGCTTTTGTGACTAAAAACTATACAACAAGGGTTTTTAGAAGACCAAAACTTCGTAATTAGTATTAATCTTACAATAAGATGAGATTTTAATTTTTTTGGGAAACGTCTTCACCAAGCTATTTGAAATGAATCCTCATTTCAAATCATTTATGACGTCACTCAAACCACGCGCCTGACACAAAACAGGYTGTCCCCTTTTTGCCGCTTCATTCTTTTTCCCTCCCAAACCCCAGCATGACACGTGTCCACATTCATTTATGGCACGTACTATCAAGACGGCTCACGTTTCTCCAATCCCATCTTTCAAAACCCAAACCGCCATATTTTTTCATGATTATTATATTATAATAATCAAAGAAACGTTTCCCTTACCTCTACCACCCCTCTTCCCCCCCACCCCACCCATCTACACTATAAATACTCATCTTCCCCACCATTACMATCTTTACGCCTTCAAAACCTACAAACAGCTTTTTGACGACCACAACATAACCTACAAACTTTCATAGCAATGGCATCCTCCGCTTCCCATGAATCCGACAACAACGATAACCGCATTCAATCCACGGGTGCAGACAGTAAAACTATCGTCTTTCTCCCCATGAAACCCAATAATCACATGATCGAGCTCAAAAATACCCTCTATGATGACAGGTACGGGATAATGATTGAATTTTTCAAAAACTGCATTCTACTACTTGCTCTCACATTGGTAAACCCAAAAGTTCCACTCAAATACGTTCAACAATACTGGCAAAACTGCGAATTCGACGAGGACAGTCACGGTATAATGGGAGATATCGATGCACCAAATGATATGCTTTGCGCCGTCAAAATTTCACGAGCAAAGATTTCCAAAGTGTTGTGCATTCCAACGAGACGAGAGCTCGAAATTGAAAAATATGACGAGCTACCAACCTCCGAGGACATTTTGAGATTTGTAAGGATGTTAGGCTACAACAAAGAGATACGAAACATCTCGGATTTCAAAAGACAATTCCTCCCACCAATGTGGAATTTGTTCTTTTCAATCCTGAACCGGTCCCTGACATGCAAGTTAGGCTCCCTCGACCAAGGGAATTTGAACATAATGACGATCATGTATGGCCTCTACTTCAACCTCAACATCGAYTACGCCCTCCTCATCTACATTGAGATTCACGCGGCCGTGATAAAGAAGTGTAAACTTCAAGCCGCTGGAAAGCCACTGACCGCTGTCCTCTTCCCTCACTTCCTTGCTCTCATAATTGGGGATGCGATGAGGAAAAATGCTCTCCCCGCAACAGAGCCATTCACACCGGTCTACAAGATGCACGGACATCGYCCAACTCTTTCCAAGGAAGGATATAGCATCAACAGACCACTCTCAAGGGCTATGCTCACTGTCATTCCATCGACAAGTGAGATACGCCAAGACTATGAACGCTCCATGCTGTCCCAAGAACCAAGGGCAGCTACCCCG
>NW_020204343.1:2378-3988 GCF_001531365.2 Cynara cardunculus var. scolymus
ATCCCTTGCCACCCAACGCAACCAAGTCCTCATCCAATCCATTGCCACCCTCATGGCTCAGGCAACTGAAACCGATGAGAATCTCACATACATTATTTCCCAACTACAAACCATCACACGCCACCTTCATCAACTACCATCCTCCATCATCTCTCAAATTCCCCAACCTTCTCGACCATCCACCTCTTCAATCGGTGAAACCCTCACCACCCTCACCCACCAAATAACAACCATCCAAGACACCCTCACTCAACTAACCGCTGCCATTCTTGCCCAAATACCCCAACCCACCCCTCAACCACCACCTCCCTCTACAGGCCCCTCATTCGATGAAGCCTTCTTTTCCTTCACTGCAGAGGTGAAAGATCTAATCACCAACCTCCCTATTCCCCCACCAACTCAAACCTCCACCTCCTCCACCGAGTTTGCCATAAAGGCAGACATGCAAGCACTTTCAAGAGCACTGGTCTCCTCTTTCAACGAGATCAGTGCAAAGTTTGTTCATCGAGCCATCCAACCAACAAGGGCTCTTACTCAAACGATGGTCGATGAACAACGACGTACAACAACTCTCCTTCGTTCAATGAAGGAGACCATCAGAAAGGCAGCCCTGAGGGAGTATCTTACATCCCTCAGGAAGGACAAGAAGAAGAAGAGGTCTCAAGCCTCTTGCTCAAGCAGCCGCCCGAGCAAACGAATGCGCCACGACGACCAAGACCCCGAGGATCAAGGCCTTAGCCCTCGTGAAGGGGAGAAAGAGGCGGCGGCTGCATACACTTCAACATCTGCTGCACCACAACAACCAGTACCACACCAACCATCACCTCAAGAAACCCAAGCAAGGGAACCAGAGGCCTTGCCCTCTGATGATCAAACCTAGGTTCCCTTGACTACAACCCCTGAGCCCATCGTGCTGAGCTCCTCAACTGATGAAGAACCAACCATCCCACAAACATATCAACCTTTTTCACCTACACCAAATATAAACCTACCCCCCTCACCAACACCCCGCACAACTCAACCTTTCATCATTTCTCCACAACCAGAGCCTATAACAACCCAACCATCTTCACCCACACAACCAGAACCCATAACAACCCAACCTTCTTCACCCATACAACCAGAGCCCACTACAACCCAACCTTCATCACCCCAACAATGAGAACCTATAATAACCCCAACCCAACCAACCCAAATACAACGAATGGTGCAAGCATATGTTCCCTCTTCCTCAAGGCATTCTCCAACAGGCCTAGTGGACGAGATCATTCAGCAGATGGAGTCAATGAGGAGAAGACCTCAAGTGCCAACCAGGGAACCAATGATGATGGAAAATATCCATCAATACATGTACCATGATCGCGATGAAAGTTTGTCAACAAACCCTCCAATCCTATCGCTCGAATCAATGAATCTCCTACACCATCGCTTCGTCAGACAAACTACTCAAGATCCTCGAGTTGTCTTCTCGAATGAAGGAATAAGGAGAGTCATGGACTTAAAGATAAAATCCTTCGCCAACCGAGCTATCAGATACATTGAGTTCACCGTGGAGAGAGCCCATGGGATCATTAGCGTGTTCAACGAAAATGATCTCATTAATCTCAACC
>NW_020204343.1:4898-10042 GCF_001531365.2 Cynara cardunculus var. scolymus
CGATATGATGGACAGATTAACACTTAGAAGATTTTCTAAGTATTCATCCAAGCATGCATTGAAGACTTGAAGATAAGGATGAAAGCGCCACATTAATAATGATAGCTGGAGAAGACTAATCAACAGCTAGAATTATTGTTTATCTTATAAATAGTGATTATCCATGTGAAAGATAAACATTATTAGTTAGCTAGAATATTTGCTAGAAAATAGCAATAGTTAGTTATCTTATCATTAGCTAACTAGTATAAATAGACGACTAGGTCTATTGTAAAAAGAACGCATACGTGAGAAGTCCTCTTTGTGTTTTACGTTTTATTATCAATAAAGTAAAACCTTTGAAGCTCAAACTGTTATTTAATATTCATATATTACTTTTGAGTCTTCTTAACTTTCTTCGTAAAATCATTATAATTTGGTTATTTATAACTAGATTATAAGTGTTATTGAGAGATCTGGGATCAACACATTCCAACATAACAGCGTTCGGCATTTACGTCCATACAACACTTCATACGGTGCCGCTTGGATGCTGGAATTGTAACTGTTGTTATATGAAAATTCTATTAACGACAAATGATCTTCCCACAATCCCTCGAAGTCAATAATACAACTTCTTAACATATCTTCGAGAGTCTGGATAGTTCTTTCACTCTGCCCGTCAGTTTGTGGATGATAAGCTGTGCTTAGTCGGATTTCAGACCCCAAAGCTTTCTATAATCCTTCCCAGAACTTTGAAGTAAACTGACTATCTCTATCAGAGACAATAGACAATGGAACACCATGTCGGGTTACAATTTCTTTGATATAAATCTGCGCCAGCTTTTCTAAAGAGTACTTCTTTCTTATTGGCAGAAAATGTGCAGATTTAGACAAACGATCAACAATTTCCCAGATCTCGTCATACCCTTTTGGAGTTCGAGGTAATTTCATAACGAAATCCATGGTAATGTTATCCCATTTTCATACAGGTATCTATAAAGATTGAAGACTTCCATACGGCTTCTGATGTTTAATCTTAACCTGTAAGCATGTTAGACATTGTTCCACATATCTAGTTATGTCTTTCTTCAATTCGGGCCACGAATAAAAAGGTTTTAAATCTCTGTACATCTTATTGGTACCTGGATGGATAGAGTATCGGGACTTATGGCTTTCATTTAATATAGTGTTTCGGATATCTCCAAAACATGGTACCCAGATTCGCCCTTGAAAGCACATTAGTCCTTCGTCATTTTGTTCCAAGGTTGAGATCATCTTACCTAACCTTTCTACTTTAACAAATTCTTCTTTTATAGCTTCTTGTTGACATCTCTGAATTTCCTTACAAATGTCAGGGATCAAATTCATTCTCATTGCTACAGTTTTAATGGTTCCACTCTTTTCTTTCCGGCTTAAAGCGTCAGCCACCATGTTAGCTTTTCCCGATGGTAAAGGATTTCACAATCATAGTCATTAACCAGTTCAATCCACCGACGCTGTCGCATATTTAATTCTTTCTAGCTGAACAAATGTTGTAAACTTTTATGGTCAGTATAAATCTGACATTTCGTTCCCAGAAGATAGTGTCTCCAAATTTTCAGAGCAAATACCACTGCAGCTAATTCCATGTCATGGGTTGTATAATGTTTCTCATGATCTTTCAATTGTCTTGATGCATAAGAAATCACTTTTCCTCTCTGTATCAGAACACATCCTAACCCTAACTTTGATGCATTGCTGTAAACCACAAAGTCTTCAGATCCATCTGGTAGAGTTAATACCGGTGCGCTGCAAAGATAATCTTTTGATAATTGAAAGGCTTCTTGTTGTTCTCCTTCCCACTGGAATTTAACGTTCTTCCGAGTCAATTTAGTCAATGGCACGACTATCTTAGAAAAGTTTTGAATGAACTTACGGTAATAACCAGCCGATCCCAAGAAGCTTCGGACTTCAGAAGGATTTTTCGGAGCTTCCCATCTTGCAACTACCTTTATTTTTGTTGGATCTACTTTTACCCCTGTTTTTGAGATTACGTGACCCAAGAATTGGAATTTTCTTAACCAGAACTCACATTTAGACAATTTTGCGTACAACTTTTCTCTCTTCAATAATTCTAATATCAGACGAAGATGTTTTGCATGTTCTTCTTCAGTTTTAGAGTATATAAGAATATCATCGATAAATACAATAACAAATTTATCAAGATATTCCTTACATACCCTATTCATCAAATC
This sequence comes from Cynara cardunculus var. scolymus, assembly GCF_001531365.2. NCBI lineage: Eukaryota > Viridiplantae > Streptophyta > Magnoliopsida > Asterales > Asteraceae > Cynara > Cynara cardunculus. The sequence goes on from NW_020204343.1 coordinate 7,115, forward strand.
CATAAAGGCTGCGGGCACATTAGTTAAGCCAAATGGCATAACTAAGAATTCATGATGCCCGTACCTTGTTCTGAATGTTGTTGTGGCAATATCTTCTTCCCTGACTTTGTGCTGATGATACCCTGACCTTAAATCAATCTTGGAGAAATAACTTGCTCCCACCAATTGGTCGAACAAGTCATCAATCCTTGGTAAAGGATATTTGTTGGACCTGTAAATTCAGCTTTTATATTGATCTATTACTCTGAATGAACTCTAGGACGATTACAGTGTAGCGAAAACAATGATAAGAACAGAACAGAGTAATTAAACCAAGAACACACAGTTAATATGATGAAGAAGATGAACACAGGAGAATAGCTTCAAAGGTTTTTCAATTCATTCAATTGAAAATAAGACGATTACAATTCGGAAGTGCACAATTTACAAAGGCCTTAGCCGCTATTTATACTAGTTCCTAACGACCTTACTGACATGATCTAGACAAGTGAAATCATCTAAGCCGTCCAAATAAAGTCGATTAAAGACCTAGTCACGTGAGAAGCACATGCAACTAACAACCTTTGAAAAACAGTTGGGAGAGGGTCTTCATAGAAGACGAAACCGCAGACCCTCTGTGAGCCATCTCAGAGGCTCTGCTGTAATAGACTTGCTTGTTCTTATTGATGGAGGACCATTTTCCAGAACCTCTATGAGAGACATCAGAGGTTCTGTCACACTTTACTTCTCGAATAACAGGCTTCAAGAATAACAGAGCTAACAATCTCCCCCTAAGTATGAAAAAGTAAATTTAGACAAATGGGTGCAAGAAATTGACTAATGAAAGAATACAAGAGGAGATTAAACTCATTCTCTGAAAAGAATTACATAAATGAACAAATTGAAAATTGATAGAACAGGCCTACACTATTACAAGAATTAGTCCACAGCAGAGTCTGGATAGTCATCTACGACAAATTGCAGATCTGACTTGATAGTTTTGTAGACTTTGAATATCCACTCTCTGAAGGAGACTTGAATTTTGATTGTTTCTAGAAGACCAGTCACTTCGTCTGCCCTTAGATGCCCTCTGTGCACCTCTGCTACTACTAGGTTGAACACCCACTCAAGAGACTTTGTCTAATACTTGTTCAGCTATGCCGGATCAAAGAACCTTAGAATCTCATCCTTGTCCAGGAAAACAAACCCAAAGATGGGATTGTGGAAAATGGTGTTTGGATGAGACCTAAGCAACCAACTAGGCCTGTTCTTTGGAGGGGAAATCTTCAAAACTGGTTGGGCCAACCTCATCGCGATGTCAAAATCTTTCTAGCTGTAGAAATTTACTTGAGCACGCATCACCTCAATCAGCCTTCTGAGAGAAATCGAATAGCTTGACCTTCTCTCCATGTATTTGATAAGAATTTTGTGCAAGAAAATAAGGTCAAATACACAGAGGTTGTGGAGGTCTGCATCTGTGAAAGTGTAGAGGTTGCCGTCATCCCTCTTCACCACATATTGAGAATAAAGCACAGTCTTCTTCAGCATAGTCCTCGGAGATATGGTTTCAAGAGAAGTTATCACGTGCTCTGAGAGGACCTGCTCGCGTGGCCTTGTGAGTTTTGAGAAGTGGAACTTTGCAGTGGCAGAGGGCATTCCTGTAAGCTTTGGATCGTAAGGGGGCTCTTTGTCCATGGCAGAGTAACGCCACCGTAGAATCTCCTCCATAGTGGTTACGGGCTCTGTGCGTACTTTCTGCGTAGGAATCTTGCTCATAGATTCAAGTATCTCAGAAACCTTCCCCACTATGGCAGATTCTGGCATTCTGGTTTCTTCTTCTTCTTCAAGTATCGGCCTCTGGGTAGACCCCTCTGGTAGGATTGGCTTGACAGTCCCTACCAGAGCATCAAACATACCCGTGGACGTTTCCTCCTTCGCCATTTTAGAGGAAGAGCCTTCTCCAGCTCTGGGGATAGGGGCTCTGCTCTTTCTTGCCTGTGCCTCTGCCAAAGACGCCTTTAAAGCTCGAACGAGATCCGAGTCATCATACTCTTCTTCATTTATCTCCTCTGGCGTCTCAGAGCTTGACCCCTTCTATGGCGACACCTCTACTGCTTTACCCTTGCCTTTCCCTTTAAGCTCTGGAGATTTGTCTTTTGAGAACAGGGCAGCAGCAGAGTCCACTATTTTTAGTGGTCTGACAGAGGTTGTCTTCTTTGGCTTCTCTGTCTTCTTCTCCCCCTCATGACGATCATGGTCATCACCTCCTTGATCGTCATGGATTTTAGTGGCTTCTGCCTTGCAAGTAGTAAGGGGAGCCTTCTTCAATCGCCTTAAAACTTTGGAAGCCGCCCTCTCCATTTTTTGAATGACCTCCTCAGCAATCACAGAGGCAGTGTTGATATCCGTCTCTGTGGCCCATTTCATCTTAGAGATGCAGCGATAGATCTCATTGCTGAAGTTATCACCTTCTTTGACGAGTTTCTTCGTGCAGTCTCTTATAGCTTCGTTGCTTGCTCGGGCTTCCTTAAAGAGTTGCTTAGTGTATTTCTGCACGATCTCTCCAAGGGCCTCAACCATTGCGTCTAACTCTCTGCGAGTGGCTACATGGTTAATGTTAGCCTTGGAGGATTTAGAGTCAATGCCATAGGTGACCGCAGAGGAGAACATCCCTTTGATCTCGTCTTTGAAGGCAGAGTAAACGGTGTAGCCAGCGGAAATAAAGTCTGCTGCAAATTGGGCGGCAACCTCTGATAGTTCTGTCTTTAGCTTTTGGATTGAAGAAGGGTTGAGTGACAAGGCGTTGAAAACTTCTTTGAGGTCTTCTTTGTTGAGGACAGAGCTCTGAAGGGCTGAAACGATTGCCTTGAGCTCATAAGTTGTGGAAGTCAACTACTTCAGAGCCTCTGTTAACGGTGCAAGAGCCTTTGTCGCCGGTTGGGAGGAGAA
>NW_020204343.1:10477-12429 GCF_001531365.2 Cynara cardunculus var. scolymus
GGGCTGTGCATTCGACAGAGGACGAAAGAATGTCCTCTGCGAGGTTGGTTTGGGTAGGGTTCAGCGTGTGCACACCTTGTTCAATAGGGGTTCCCTCTAGAACAGGGTCCCTAGAAATGTGGGTAGCACTAGGAGGGGGGCTAGGATGTGTGCCTTCGGCATCTTTTACTCCCTCTTCTATCTCCAACTCTTCTTCTTTGTCGTCTATTACGACTTCTGTCCCCAGATCCGCTACCTCTGCGGGCGCTTTAAACTCTTGTTGGATGTGTAAGAGTACATCGTGTATCTGCTCTGTTGGGGACTCTTCGTGAACAACCTTCTGCACTTTAGAGCAACCTCTGCGGGGCTTTCTTGGAATACAACCTCTGTGACTTCAACCTCTGCGGGTTGGGCCTTCTTTGATTTCTTCTTCTTTAGCTTTTGCAGAGGACTGCTTGGACCCTCTTCTTCTACGGGTCTCTTCTTCCCTTTTTTTTATCAGAAGAGTCGACATCCTTCTGAATCTTCTTTGTCTTCTTTGGTGGGGGACTTGCTACTCTCGGTCTGTCCTCACTCACTTCTCTAGCCTCTGCTGGCTGCTCCCTTCTTCCCTCAACCTTCATTTTTTGCACACTTTCTCCTAAGGGGATACCTATGCGTGGAGGGGTTTCAGGGACCGGCTCTGGCCTCCTGTATCCACGTTTGTACGCTTTCCTATCTCTGTGGCTAAGGTATTTGAGCATGGCTTTTGATAGAGGTCTTGGGCTTCTGTACCCTAGCTCATGCTCTGTAGGGTGGAACTCTTTCATTGGATACAGACGCGCATTAGGCTCTGCAGAGGGCAACTTCTCTGCTAACATATCGCCAAAGACCAGACCAAAGAACCTTTGCAGAATTAGATTTGGATGATTTAGGTCCTCTTTGGCCTTCTTCTGTGCCTTCACTTTAGATTTCTCACCCCTCTGTGTAGCGCACTTCTTCTTGATTAATCCCACCATGTCTTCGAATATGAGCTGTGCATAATCAAGGGGCAGGTTAAAATAGATTCCGTATACGACGGAAAGCATGGCGTGAGAGGCTTGGTCATGGCTGCCGACCTTCTCTGTTAGACAACAGTTTACTATTGAGAACAGAGTGTTCCAAATTGGGGGAAGGCCTTTCCGTTTGAATTTAGTCCTTTTAGCAATTTTTGTCTTGGCAGTGTAGGAGTGAAATTCAAGAAATTGGATCAATTCGGCGTCTGTTGGTGATGGGGCAAAGGTATCCAAATTAAGAGTTTCCAAGGAGGGTAGACGGAGGGCTATTCGCAGGGTATTCACATTTAGTTCCATTGGAACAAGCGATTTAACAGTCGGGTGTGAAGCATAACCTACGATGCTTAAACCAGAATTGTCGAGGGTAGTGATATATGAGCTTTGCAAGAATTGGGTAATATATGTTTCAGGGGTAGGTTTAGTGGATGAGAGAGCAAAGTATAATGGATGGTTACGAAGAATTTCAAGAAGGGGATAGGTGAATTCAGGAAAACCAGATGAAGAAGGAGCAAAATAATAGTTATTTGGTTTCTTAACCAGTACCACTTTCTCGTATCTATTTTGGAAAAATGAAAGGGCATGAGACGTTAGAGCTTGGGATTGGGTTACTTCGTTGTCGCTTGAGACATTTGCAGATTGAGCGGAGGCGGAGGAGCTGGAAGTCATAATTGCAGGTTTTGGCCGGAAAGCTTGTTCGTCGGAGTAGGGAGTATTGTAAATGTTTATGTTTTGGGAGGAAGGAGTATTTATAGTGAGGGATTTGAAAGCGAAAATTTTATTGGGAGAAATAACGTGATGAGTGGCTATAGGGTGTGACGAATCAAAAATATGACACGCAATGTTGGGAAGACGCACGATTGATGACGTGCGCCCCCGTTTCTGACACGCGCGTGATTGCTTTAACCCTTATCCACAGAACCACGCGCACCATATCAATAA